>NW_022681471.1:35481219-35527841 GCF_009764315.1 Trachypithecus francoisi | reverse complement strand
AAAATACAGTGCTACTCTTTTTCCTTTTTGGGGAGGCAAATGTTGACTACTTAAGATGGCTTTCAGAATAGGACTGATCTCGTCAAAACTAGAAAACATCTGATATTCGATCCAATATAAAAGTTGCCTTATAGAGACTGAAAGTAGATTAGTGATTGCCTAAGGAAGGGATTGTAGGGGGGTTAGGAAATAATAATTAAGGGGTTCAGGGTTTGTTTCTTTTTGAAGTAATTAAAATGTTCTAAAATTGATTTTGGTGATGGATGTATAAATCTGTGATTATTCCAAAAGCTATTGAAGTGTACATTTTAATGTTCAAATTAGTTGGTATGCAAGTTATCTCTCCTTTTGATTTTTAATTTTTCTGTAACGTTTGTGGGTACATAGTAGGTTTATATATTTATTGGGTACAGGAGATTTTTTAATAGAGACATGCAATGTAAAATAAGTACATCAGGAGAATGAGTTATCCATCCCCTCAAGCATTTTTCCTTTGAGTAACAAACAATTCAATTATACTCTTTAAGTTATTTAAAAATGTATAATTAAGTTATTATTGCCTACGATCACCCTATAGTGCTGTCAAATAGTAGGTCTGATTTATTATTTCTAACTTTTTGTACCCATTAACCATCCCCACCTCCTCTCCAGCCCCCACTACCCTTCCCAACCTCCGGTAACCATACTTCCACTCTCTATGCCCATGAGTTCAATTGTGTTGCTCTTTAGATCCCACAAATAAGTGAGAACATGCAATGCTTGTTTTTCTGTGCCTGGCTTATTTCTCTTAACACAATGATCTCCAGTTTCATCCATGTTGTTGCAAATGAGTGGATCTCATTTTTATGGCTGAAGAATACTCAATTGTGTATATGTACCACATTTTCCTTATCCATTTATTTGTGGATGGACACTTAGGTTACTTCTAAATATCAGCTATTGTAAACAGTGCTGCAACAAATATGGTGGGGCAGATAGCTCTTTGATATACTGATTTTCCTTTATTTGGGGGTATATATCCAGCAGTAGGATTTCTGGATCAAATGGTAGTTCAATTTTTTGTTTTTTGAGAAATGTACAAACTGATGTCCATAGCACTTGTACTAATTTACCTGCCCACCATCCCATACTGCCAGGGAATGGGGGAGGCATGGCATCAGCAATTCTGGACTGTTTTTGCTGTTTTTTTCAGTAGCTTTTTCAGTGATATGAAGTTAAAACTGGGTACTATGATTGTTCACCTGATTTTTGGTTCTTATGGTGGGGTGTGTGGTTTTTTTTCTGTGTAGATAGTTGTTAACTTGGTGTCCTTGCAGGCATGATGATTGGTAGATCTTTCTATTCTGCCACTTTGCTCTGCTTTCCTTAATAAATTATATCTCAATAAAGCTGTTTTGAAACAAAAATTTGTTTTGAATTGAGTTTTAGTTGATGAGAACAGGTCTCAAACTGAGAAAAAACACTGTATTCTAAATAATAACCAAATTTCCAGCATAAGTTTTACATTAATTTTATGGTAGTTTGGTCAAGAACCTTCCTGTCTTGAGATTCTTTCTTCCATGGGGAAGAAATAAATAATTCACTACTGCCTAAATATCAACTTAACTCAACGCCTGAATGAGTGGAATTAATTACTTCTGATGAGGCTGAAAGAGCAACTGCCAAAGAGTCTCATGTAAACCATTGTTGGATGGTCTCCTTTTTTTCATGTGCCCCAATGTTCAATGACATTATGTAAAACAGAAAGAATAGGTTTAATTTTGATCCACAGAATCAGTATGGGTGTGTTATGCTAAAATTAGCTGATGGATGAGAGAGGATTTACTTAGCTCCTCTTTCCCTGTTCACATCTATATTTCCTTTCAATCTTTAACTTCTTATGTTTCACCAGTGCTTCTGGATGGTAGGTCTCACTTCTTTAACTCCTCCTGAGAGATATCTTCATTATTTTTATGTGGCAATAAGCACTGTGGAAATAACACAGGCCTTCGAATAAGAGCTGTGATTGACTTCTGACTCTCTAAGTTACTGTGCTACCTTGGGAGGCAAAAGGTAACTTCTCTAAACTTCAGGTTTTTTTCCTAAATGGGATATAATACTTATAGAGAAGGTATCACGTTTGCCTCATGCTCAGTAATAAATGATAGCTATTAGTATGTGTATCATTTGCTGAACATTAATCTGGAACATTTAGAGTTTCATAGCTTTAAACACAGCCTTATAAAGGTGGCTTATAGATCCCTATGCTCTGTGCCTATGTCAGGATGCTGCTATCACCTTCCATATCCTCACAGTCCAATGATGTATAAGTTAAGCCACCCAGTAGAATATTATGAGCTTATTTCTAGAAATGCTCAATGCTAGAAAGATGTAATTGTAAATATAAGTAACTCTGGTCATTTGTCCTTTATTAGAGAAGGGAGGGATGGGTATAGACTATGGTCAAGTAGCCAGCAAAACATGGAAAATACATAAGGTGCTGGGGAATTTTTAATACTTTTCAAATTTCAAATTTAAATGGCATGATCTGTCTCACAGTGTCTACAAGGTGGTGGATATTCAGGTGCAGATGTCTCATTCTACTCAATGAATCCCTAAGCTTCATGGATGTGGGACTTTAATTCTCAAGCTATGGTGTGTATCATGTTACCAGCACTTCAGTTATACCTATTTTTTTCTAACCTTCATAGTTTCTCGGTCATTTAATGTCAAAATGAGTCCTACCCTTTTGAGTCTGGACATATACTAGAAATTGTCAGTAAGTTCTGTGTTTTGCTTCGTTCAGCTACCAGATGAAAAACTGAGAGCTTTGGATATTGAGAGTAGAGGAAGGGCCAAAATAAGCCTTCATGGAGTCTATCATTCAGGTATATTCTTGAAAAAAAAAAAAAAAAAGAAATGAAACCGAGCTTTTTCTATTAGGAAGAGTAGCCTTCTCCTAGCATTATCTCCTGTAACCTATTATGTTAAAAAGAGTGTGCGTCATCTTCTCAGCCTCAAATTACATTAAAAAAATTTTCTTTTAAAGCCTCCAGCTTTTATAATCTCCAGGAAGGAAATTGTAAGCAGAAAATCAATATTGCTATACACAAAAAATAATAAAACAGGGAATTCAGAAGTATGTTTCATATGAACATGCAGTTTTATTTCCTGCTTTTAATTTTATGATTTGTTTATTATTCCATGAAGACATATGTAGTTTTTAATATTTTCATAGTATTTTTGCACACATTACAACTTATAAACTGCTTTGCAATTGTTTGAGACTTGGGCTTTCCAAACTCCATACAGGTTGAATAAAATAAAGGCAAATGGAAAGAATTTGGTTTGGTTCTCCCATGATCACTTCTTATTAGGCTGGTGCAAAAGTAATTGAGGTTTCTGCTATTTTAATACCTTCTATTATAATATTGTTTCTTTTATTATGAATCCTTAGTGTGGTCATTTTTTTTCCATCACAGCGACTCCTGAATTTTTATTATTAAGGGATAAAATAGATGTAAAGAAAGACTTGATTGCTGACAAAAGCAGAATCATTAGTGGCACACTTTCATCATCCAACACAGAACCGAATAACATGAAACAAAATACATCAGACAGTTTCTAACCAGAAGTCAGCATATCTGTCATTGCAGAGCTAGTGCTTTATATGAATCTGTGCTGAGTGACTTAGCAAAGCAGCTTATTGCTACACATTAGGTGTAAAGCCCAAATAAGAAGTTGTCACCTTTATAACTTTCTGATGTGAGACACTGTAATCAAAGATCATTGGGCATAAAGCATATAACTGAAGTCTAACTGTGATTTCTTAAAGTTGATATCTTGGTTAGATGAATTTGTTATCAGAATATTTTCATGAAGTAATTTCTCTGTTTTGTGATCCCACAGAGCATAACACCACATACAAAAAATGCAGTCTCCAGATTGAATGTGTATTCAAGAGAGGTAGCATAGTACTGTGATCAAAATCACTGGCTGTGGATTTTGAGTGCCTGAGTTTGAATCTTCTTGCTGTATGACTGGACCAGTGGCTTAACCCCTATCCTTCTTCATGCTTCAGTTTCTTCATAGGTAAAATGGCAGTGAGAAACATCTAGTTAATTAGTTCTTTTGTGAGGACGAAATATGGTAACATATGTAAAAAACAAGCAATTTGAACAGTGCCTGGCAGGTAATAAAAACACAGTAAAGTTTATATAATTGTTTTCACATTTCCATTTATGACCTAATTACCACACTTCAATACTGAATGTATGCTAAAGTTGCTATACTTTAGGAATTTTTGTTGTAAGAAAATTTAATTTAACAAAATTAACAATTGGAAGTGATTATATTTTATTAAATTCGATTTTATTTTGATAAAATAATCACTTCTGATTATTTAAAAATATTTTCCCAGAATTATTGAGGTATAACTGGCAAACAAAAATTACGTATATTTAAGGTGTACAACAATGTTTTATATGTATTCATTGTGAAATGATCACTACGATCAAACTAATTAACATAATCATCACCTCTTATGTTTACCTTTCTTTGGTGGTGAGAACGTTTTAGACCTACTTACTCTATTTTGTGTCTGTGTGTGTGTGTACACATTTAGTTTTATTGTAACAAAGCGACTTGTACACTTTTAATATTTTAAAACTGAGCATCATCTTTCCTTTCAAGGGAAACAGAAATAAAATTTTAAAATAAACAAGAATAAAATTACAATGGAGAATGTCAATTCCAAATAAGATTCTACAGGTTCTGCTGATTCTTCCATTGAGTGGCAGCGCTTAAGTCATCATTAGAAAATAATTTATTTTAAAAGTGTCGTCTTAAACTGCAAAGATGTCTGTCAAATATCACAATTAAACATGCCAGAGGAGAAGCCATGTTGTTAAAATGCCCACTTAACCCACCCAAACATCTCAAACTCGCCCTTTGCTGACCTTCTATAACCCCATTTTTTAGTTTTTTTTTTCTTTTTTTAAACAAGAGAAAGTAGCCAGGTACATGTTGCTAGATGCTAACTGTCCATATTCACTTAGAGACACAGTGTACTCTCTGATCCCAATATATAGAGAAAAGAGGAAAAAAGCTAGAATTCTATTTACTACTACACAGGAGCCTAGCACCTTCCAGCTTCCAGCAGAGTGAAGGGAGCACATTTTTCTTTTTTCCCACAGAGCTCAGTGGTGGTGATTCCATACAGTTTTTGTTCAGACAGGAAGGGATAAAAATGAATTTTGAACAAAAAGGGGTAGAGCCTCTATTCCCATTGTATTCTGCTCAAAGTATTTCCCCCCAAATAAGTTGATCACCATGGTATAGAGAAAAGAGACCTCAAGAGCAGAGCAACTGAGCACAAGAGGAAAAAAAAAATAAAGCCTACAACTTGCTCCTGGGGACTGGAGAAAATTTTTAAAAGGAAGGTTTTGATCCATCAGTTTTCTATTAGTCATCTTCTCCTTCATCCTCCTCTCCTTCCTCCCCTTCATCATCTTCATCTTGTTCACCTTCATCCTCATCCCCTTCTTCATCAATATCTTCTAATCCTTCCTCCTCTTTATCATCATCATCATCTTCTTCTTCTCCTTTTCCTTTTTCATCATCCATATTGGCAGCCAAGTAGTACTGTAATAGGTTTGGCCAAATATCATCTTTGATGACTTCTACTAATTCATCAGTACCTGCATCAGAACGGTCAGTAAACAAGGTAAAGAAGTTCTCTGGTTCCTCATGCTGCCTCTTCCTAGTGGTTTTATTCTATGTTTGACTTGAACATTTTGTCGGATCCTTTCCAGATTTCCATTTGATTTTGGCGGACTTTGAAGATGGATCACCACTCTCATTCAGATGAAATTCTTTAGAGAGAACTTATTTTCAAAGTAAGGATTTTCATCAAAATAAAAATCTATTCTATAACCTGATTTAATATCTCCAAATTCTGTCACTGGTCAAATAATACAGAGCCTCTTCGTTCTCCTCCCCAAGGAGTACAGACACCTGTGGACAGTTGGCCAATGTTGTAACCCAAAACTTTGGGATTTTGACGATCAATTCTGACTTCTTCTGCTGACAAGATAGCCGAATAGGAACACCTCCAGTCTGCAGCTTCTAGTGACATTGAGGCGGAAGGTGGGTGATTTCTGCACTTGCAACTGAAGTACCCGGTTCATCTCATTGGGATGGACAGTGGGTGAAGCCCAAGGAGGGTGAGCCGAAGCAGGGTGGGGTGTTACTTGACCCTGGAAGCACAAGGGGTTGGGGAATTTCCCTCCCCCAGGCAAGGAAAGTCATGAGGGGCTGTGCCATGAGCAACTGTGCACTCCGGCCCAGATTCTGTGCTTTTCCCATGGTCTTTGCAACTCGCAGACCAGGAGATTCCCTCAGGTGCCTACACCACCAGGATCCTCGGTTTCAAGCACAAAACTGGGCAGCCATTTGGGCAGACACTGAGCTAGCTAGCTGCAGGAGTTTTCTTTTTTCCCATACCCCAGTGGCACCTGGAAAGCCAGCAAGACAGAACCATTCACTCCCCTGGAAAGGGGGCTGAAGCCAGGGAGCCAAGTGGTCTGGCTCGGTGGGTCACACCCCCACAGAGCCCAGCAAGCTAAGATCCACTGGCTTGAAATTCTAGCTGCCAGCACAGCAGTCTGAGGTCGACCTGGGATGCTGGAGCTTGGTGGAGAGAGGGGCGTCTGCCATTGCTGAGGCTTGAGTAGGTAGTTTTACCCTCATGGTGGAAACAAAGCTGCCAGGAAGTTCAAACTGGGCAGAGCTCACCACACCTCAACAAGGCTGCTGCAGCCAGACTGCCTCTCTAGATTCCTCCTATCTGGGCAGGGCATCTCTGAAACAAAGGCAGCAGCCCCAGTCAAGGACTTATAGATAAAACCCCCATCTCCCTGGGACAGAGCACCTGGGGGAAGGGGCGGTTGTGGGCACAGCTTCAGCTGACTTAAATGTCCCTACTTACTCTCTTAGCAAATTTCAAGAATACAATTCACTGTTATAAACCATAGACACCATGTTGTACGTTAGAGGGAGCTCATTCTCCTCATACATGTAAATGGGATGACTCGTAAAACTTCAAACTAAACATAATCTTTCAGGGAAAAAATTTGCTGCTCTATTTTTTTTGTTGCTGCATAACAAGTTGCCCTAAAACTTAGTGGTTTAAAATGACAAACATTTCAGTTTCTGTTGGTCATGGATTTGATCCTAGTTTAGCCGGGTGAGAGTCTCTAACATGGCTGCAGTGTAGGAGGATTGCTTTCAAGCTCACTGAGGTGGAGTTTGACAGGCTTTTTTTTTTGTTACTTTTTTGGAGACAGAGTCTTGCTCTGTCGCCCAGGCTGGAGTGCAGTGGCCCAGGCTGGAGTGCAGTGGCGGGATCTCGGCTCACTGCAAGCTCTGCCTCCCAGGTTCACACCATTCTCCTGCCTCAGCCTCCCGAGTAGCTGGGACTACAGGTGCCTGCCACCACGCCTGGCTAATTTTTTTTTTTTTTTTTTAAAGTAGAGATGGGGTTTCACCGTGTTTGCCAGGATGGTCTTGATCTCCTGACCTTGTGATCCACCTGCCTCGGCCTCCCAAAGTGCTGGGATTACAGGTGTGAGCTGTGTCGCCCAGGCTGGAGTGCAGTGGCCAGGTCTCGGCTCACTGCAAGCTCTGCCTTCCAGGTTCATGTCATTCTGCCTCAGCCTCCCAAGTAGCTGGGACTACAGGCGCCTGCCACCACGCCGTGATAAATTTTGGTATTTTTAATACAGACGGGTTTTCACCCTGTTAGCCAGGATGATCTCCATCTCCTGACCTCGTGATCTGCCTGCCTCGGCCCCCCAAAGTGTTGAGATTACAGGCCTGAGCCACTGCGCCCGGTCGACAGTCTTTAAAAGAGTCACTTTCAAGCTAATTTGCATGGCTGTTGACTAGAGATATCAGTTTCTTGCCACTTGAACCACTCCACAGAGCTACTCCCAAGATGGCAGTAGGCTGCCCAAGAGAAATGGCTCCAAGAGAGAAAGCATGGGAGAGAATGAAACAAGGTGAGAGAGCCAAGCAAAATGAAAGCCTGAGTGTTTTGTTACCTAATCTAGGGAAGTAACTTTCTATCACTTTTCATCACTTTGGCTATGTTCTATTTATCAGAAGCAAGTCACTAGGTCCACTGCACACTCAAGGAGAAGGGATTATGTAAGGGTGTTAATTGCAGAAGGCAGAGATCTTTGAGGCCATTTTAGAGACTGCCTATCAATAACTGAGTGGAGAAAAGCAACAGGTACCTATACATCCATTTTGGCAAATACAAATAATTAGTTAAGGATCAGTTTTTAAAATGCTATAAGTTAGAAGTCTTTTCCTGTTTTTTCCACACTTAAAGTATAACTGTCATCACTATGCCTCCTTTCAAATCATCCTCATTTCAATCTTTGATATTACTTGCCCTGGATACCCACACTTTCCTCCTCTTGTATTAGCTTTCCACCTATGTTTACCACCAAAAATGTCCAGAAAAAAGAGAACCAATCAGTTAGACAGACCATATTAAATCATGAGTATAAATATTTCTATTTCCTCAGATGTGATGCATATGAACAGGAAATCAAGTCATTTTCTTCAAACTTGATTTAATTAAAAGTCAATGAAATCAGTATTAAGATTGAGGTTAATTTTTACCATTCCCGTGAGACTCTAAATTAGAAAAAGAGAAATCACATTCAGAAATGACTTTCTGAATTTCAGTGGGATAGGCTACAATATGCTTAAAATTCTTCTCCTAGGATGCTCTTTTTGTGCTTGCTTATATGCATTGAATTATTGTCAAATATGTCAGAAACATTGTTACTTACTCTCAGTTTTGCACACGAACAATGGTAAAGTTGGAAACTGGCAGAGTTTGAATAACAATATATATTTCTGTAAGTTTAGGATGTTATTTATGATTTTCTACTACCTTTCCACATGCCCCTGTGGCAAATATTTGTCACTCCATTATGAAAATGGGAAGACGTAATGGTCTTATAATATGCCATATCTTCTACATTTCTACTGAACTTTTCAAATAGAGCTTTTCAGTGGCATCTGGAAATGTCAAGAACATGCTAGGACCTGTTATATATGTGTTTAACCTGCCTGACATTATGTCTTAATCTAACTTTGTAGACAAAGAGTGAACTTAGGGGTTGCTTGATCATGACCTTTTATACCAAACCCACCAAAATAATTGATCACTGACTCCATAGCTGTTGATGCTGGCACTTGCAAAAATGGAATGCTGAGGCTAGTATTTTTTCAAAAAAAAATACTAAATGCCTATGTTTTTATTTTTCTTATTAAAAAACTTACAGATAGGCAACAAAGTGAAAGTAAGTATACCTCACATCCCAGTCCACCCTTTTTCCAGAAGTCTCCATGTTAGAATATGCATATACTTTCAGGATGGTCCAATGTATGTACAAGCACCTATATCTATCTATCCTTCTAACCAATTAAATCTCCACGTCTCATATTTGCCTAACTGGAATCATGGTGTGTATTTTGTGTTATAAATTGTTTTACTGGCTTGATAATAGTATCAACTTTTGATGACAGTATATGTATAGATAATGTTATAACCCACTTGAGTAGCTGCATAGTATTGCATTGTATAGGTGAACTATGATTAATTGAACCCTTCTGATACTAATGGACATTTATATTGTCATCGACCTTTCTCCACTAAAACAATGCTGCTAGAAATTAAATATATGTGTGTGAGTATACATATATATACATATATACACAAACAAATGCACATAATTTTGTATACTTAGAAAATTTCTTATGACAATTTTTTCTGACTCAAAGAATACACATCCTTTATAAATTTTGATAGAGATTACCAAATTATCCTCTAAAATGTTTACATTTATTTGTAAATGTGTGAATTTTTTGTGTAGAATTTTCACAATTATGTAAACTACTTAGTGAGTTTATATAAAGGAAGGACAGACATTTCTGAGAATTAAATATTAATGTATCTGAATAATCTTCAAAATAAATATCTATTGCTTTCTTCATTTGGAATTGTTCTGAATTTGGATTTAGAGCCCATTCTAAGTTATTTTATATGAGCTCTGACTCACCTTGATATCCAGTAGGTGAATTTTTTTCTATTAATTAATTTAAACTTTCAAGGAGTTATTATATTCAAATTATACCCTTAAACTGCATGGTTAGTGTTGAGGATCCCTTTCTTTATAGAGATTCATTGTTCTATTGGGAAAGCCCAACTTAGCTTAGAAAAAGTTAACCACATAAGATGAGATTGAATGGAGGCAGAGGTGTATAGTGGTTACTTGCATCAGCAATTTTACCTCTAGAGTCAGTTTGTTCAAATGCTTTCCCTTCTACTAATAGATCTGTAAACTTGTGCAAGCTAATAAACATGTCCAAGCCTCACTTTCCTCATCTTGTATAATGGTGGTGGTAATAATACCTACTGCATAAGGAATTTTAAAATATTTAGAAGAATTAACATATTCATAAAATTTAGCACAGTGTCTGATACACATCATTTATTATGTTTATTATAGGGCCTTTATTGAATGACAAAAAATTGAAATACTTGAGTTTTAATTATATTCTGATATGAATCTACTTTATTGATCCAACTTTGTAAATTCAGTGTTTTATGAACTTGACCACAGCTGACAGCTACATTGCTTACTATATTGGATATCTATGTTAGTTTGTTTTCACACCGCTGATAAAGACATACCTGAAACTGGGAACAAAAAGAGGTTTAGTTGGACTTACAATTCCGCATGGCTGAAAGGCCTCAGAATCATGGTAGAGGGCAAAAGACACTTCTTACATGGTGGCACTGAGAGAGAATGAGGAAGAAACAAAAGTGGAAACCCCCAATAAACCCATCAGATATCGTGAGACTTATTCACTATCATGAGAACAGCGCAGGAAAGACTGGCCCCCATAATTCTATTACCTCACCCTGAGTCCCTCCCACAACAGGTGGGAATACTGAGAGATACAATTCAAGTTGAGATTTGGGTGGGCACACAGCCAAACCATATCAATACTTCTCATAAATATATGTATATCTATATTCTGACTCTTGTCCTAGTGCCATATTCTGTCGTCTTTGTTTCAAGGTCTATTTCACATTTTCAGAAAATAGCTATTCAAAAAATATAGACAATTTTTTTTTTTGCTGATCAGTTTTGTCATGACTTTACTGAGTTACAAATGTGGTAGTAAATTTTTAATAATTGGCTGTCTGTAAAAATGCATGTATGAATACATGTACATAATTTATTGTTTATATTACTAACATAAAGGTTGTATAGCACATAATTTATAAGCAATAATTAAATATTCTAGTCTCTCTATCATAAATTCCATATAACTAATGGTACAGAATGTTTTAATGGTTTTTGGCAAACTCATATATTTGTGACTAACCTGTGGTTGTAACTGACAAATGAGTGTAGGTATGACATGAATGTTGATTGATATTTTTGTTTTCCTCAATAAGATAAAAACAAAAATAATAAAAACTGTGTCAGAAATTAATGTGTTCATCAATGATGTGAATGAATTTTGATGAATCACATACTAGCTTTTGGATACTAGGAAAGTATTTTTCTGATTTTTTGTGCTATTCACAATATAACAGCCACGGCACAATTTTTAAGTTTAATCAGAATTATTAAGATTTTTCTGTATGTCTTCCTAGACAATCAACAATAACAACAAAACTTCTAAAAACCACGTCCTTATTACACAACAAAAGTTGTGTAAACACTTCCACCATTGCCAGTTTCAACCTAACAACATTATGTCACTGAACATAAAGTGGAGAAGAGATGGGCAGTTTCAAACTATTATATAATATTCCCACTATACAGATACAATTGACATAAATAACCTTGAGTATAGATAGTAGTATAAAATAGTTAAATAATTAAGAAGCAATGAGATTTGAGTATTTGTTACCCTGATTTTAATATAATTTACTTAATTCTGAATTTATAAAGTTACTTTTTAATAATGGCTCTTTTTAATGATGGCTTGCAAAATTTCTGAAAATTTAATAATTGACTCTCATGTGCAGCTCCAACACAACACTCATATAAATATTTGAATATTATTCCTCAATTAAATAAAAACAGCCTTCCATAACTATCCCTTTCTTTCTGGCAACATCCTTCTATATCTCACTTTTCTGTACCTATAAGGCAAAAATCTTTTAAAAAGCTGCTTTTATTTACTATCTCCATCTATTTATCGCCCATTCACCCACTCAAATTTCATTTTCTGCCCTATCCCTCTTTAAAAATATCAGGCTAAGGCCACCTGTGTCATTAAATAAAATTGATTTTATAATTCCCATTTTATTGGACCTCTTTGCAGCAATATTTACTGCTGACAAACTACTCAATTCTTCTTTTTTTTATTATACTTTAAGTTCTAGGGTACATGTGCATAACGTGCAGGTTTGTTACATATGTATATTTGTGCCATGTTGGTGTGCTGCACCCATCAACTCATCAGCACCCATCAACTCGTCATTTACATCAGGTATAACTCCCAATGCAATCCCTCCCCCCAACCCCTCCCCATAATAGGCCCCAGTGTGTGATGTTCCCCTTCCCAAGTCCAAGTGATCTCATTGTTCAGTTCCCACCTATGAGTGAGAACATGCGGTGTTTGGTTTTCTCTTCTTGTGATAGTTTGCTAAGAATGATGGTTTCCAGCTGCATACATGTCCCTACAAAGGACACAAACTCATCCTTTTTTATGGCTGCATAGTATTCTATGGTGTATCTGTGCCACATTTTCTTAATCCAGCCTGTCACTGATGGACATTTGGGTTGATTCCAAGTCTTTGCTATTGTGAATAGTGCCACAATGAACATACGCATGCATGTGTCTTTATAGCAGCATGATTTATAATCCTTTGGGTATATACCCAGTAATGGGATGTCTGGGTCATATGGTACATCTAGTTCTAGATCCTTGAGGAATCGCCATACTGTTTTCCATAATGGTTGAACTAGTTTACAATCCCACCAACAGTGTAAAAATGTTCCTATTTCTCCACATCCTCTCCAGCACCTGTTGTTTCCTGACCTTTTAATGATTGCCATTCTTCTTACAACACACTTTTCCATTAGGTTCTACAATACAATATTTATCTGTGATTTTATTTCTCTATCTACCTATTTCTTCTCTACTTCTTTGAAAGCTCATCTTCTTCTGCCTAGCTGTCACATGTTATACTTAATCGAGGTTTGTTTCTAGACCCCACTGTCTAATCTTATAATCTTTCTTACGATTTCAATGGCCACATGTACCCAGATGACATATATATGACATATATATGTATATACATATGTGTAAATATGTGTGTGTGTTGTGTGTGTGTGAATAAATATATAGTCAAATCTTTAAAGTGCAAAATTTGGTTTTACATGTGTGAACCATCACCAAAATCAACATAATAAACATATCCTTTACCTCCAAAAGTTTCCTCGTGTCAATCTGTAATTTTCCTTCCCTAGCCAATCCAACCACTATTTCCCAAGTAATCACTGATCTGTTTCTTGTCATTATAGATTAGTTTGAATTTTATAAAGTTATATACATATATATAAGTATGTATATCCTGTAGGATACATATCTGTATATGTGTATATGTATTAAAAAGGATGTAGAAATAAGATACTGAGTAAAAAACTTATGCTGGATTAAAAAAGCCAGAAAAATGAGTATACACTGTAAGATATATATGTATATCTTGTAGGATACATATACATATATGTATACATGTATACATATACATACACATGCATATTCACATATATGTATATGTATCCTGTAGGATATGCATATATATATCCTGCAGTGTATACTCATTTTTCTGGCTTTTTTTGTTCATCATAATTAAGATTTACCTAGGTTTTTGTGTGTATCAATAGTGTATTTTTATTACTTAGTATCCCAATATATGAACACACCAAATATTTTTCATCCTTTACCTATTGAGAGACATTTGGGTTGTTTTCAGTTTGTGATTATTACAAATAAAGCTGCTATGAACATTCATGTACAAATCTTTGTATGTGCATATACTTTCATTTCTTTTGGGTATGGATTAGGAGTGGAATGGCTGATATGTATGACAGGTATGTATTTAATGTTATAAGAATTGCTGTTTTTAACGTTGTTGTATAATTTTGCATTTCCACCAGCAGTGTATCTTATTTCTACATCCTCTTTAATCCTTGGTATTTTCAGTTTTTCTAGTTTAACCTTTCTAGTATGTATGTTATAGTGTTTTGTTTTGTTTTTTGTTGTTGTTGACAGAGTTTCACTCTGCCACCCAGGCTGGAGTGCAGTGCAATCTCGACTCTCTGTAACCTCCGCCTCCCAGGTTCAAGTGATTGTCCTGCATCAGCCTCCCGAGTAGCTGGGATTACAGGCATCTGCCACCATGCCCAGCTAATTTTTGGATTTTTAGTAGAGACGAGGTTTTACCGTGTTGGCCAGGCTGGTCTTGAACTCCTGACCTCAGATGATGTGGGATTACAGGCGTGCACCACCATGTACAGCTAATTTTTGTATTTTTAGTAGAGACAGGGTTTCACCATGTTGGCCAGGGTGGTCTTGAACTCCTGACCTCAGGTGATCTGCCCGCCTCAGCCTCCCAAAGTGCTGAGATAGGCATGAGTCACCGCACCCAGCCTGTTGTAGTTTTTGTTGTGGTATTAGTTGACATTTTCTTAATGGCTAATGATAGTAAACAGCACTTAATGTGCTTATTTATTACCTGAGTCTCTTTGGTTAACTACTCAAATACTTTGCCCATTTTAATTCTGTTGTTTCTGTTCTAACAATTAAACTGTAAAGGTAATTTAGGTATTCTACATAGAAGTTCTTTTTCAGATATTTGCTTTGCAAGTATTTTCTTCAAGCCCATGGCTCACCTTTTCATATTTGTAGGAGTGCGTTTTAAAAAGAAAACCTTTAATATTGATGAACTGTAATTTATTGATTACTTTCTTCATTAATTTGTTCTTTTTGGTATTTAAGAAATTTTTGTCAAATCCAAGGTTGCTAAGGTTATCTCCTATTTTGTCCTAAAATGTTTATAATTTTCATTCTTATATTTAGGTCTGTGACACATTTTCTACTAATTTTTATATAGAGTGTGAGACATGGTTGAGGTTCAAGTTTTTTACATATGTATGTCTATCAAATTGTTCCAACATATTTGTTCAAAAATATATTTTCCACATTACTTATGTTGGCAAATTTCTCAAAAATCAATTAACCAAATATATGTAAGGTTATGTCTAGAATCTGTTCTATTCCATTGATCTGTATGTCTATATTTGTTACAAATATGCATTTTAATGATTGCTCTATCTTTAGAACTGATAAAAAATAAGGTAGTAACTCCTCCAACTTTGTTTTTAAAATTGTTTAATATTAATTTGTGAGTAAAGGGACATGCTAAAGCAATTATCAACATAATTCTGATGATCCTCAATATTCCTTTGCTGGCAATAGACATCGCTTAGTGTCTTCAATGGATTTATTTTACTAACATAGATATGGTTGTGAATGTTATGCAGGCCAAAAAATGACACATGGAAGCTGCCCACTTGGGACATGTGATTCTAATTGCATCAGTCCGTGATTAATGAAGTTAAGCCAAGGGACTTATCTGACAAGAATATAGTGACATAATTTAATGACTGGGGAGGGGTACCTAAAGGAGATTCCTGAGATTACATGCCATTATATGATTATATTTTGTTTATCTCAACAGTAATTTCACTCAACTTTTTCAAAGCTTCTGATTGATGTGATAAAATTGACTACTAATGAATATCTATATTGTACCATTCTCTTAACCCTTCTCAATATGAAAGGAACTTTAATGTTATGTCTATACAAGCATAAAAACAACCAGCTGCAATTTCAAAATTCATCCAACAAGTAAGTAGATTGTTTTATATCGAATGACCAGTTTGACTTTCACTAAATTGACTGGTTGGTTAGCACTTTGAGAAGCATTAACTTGTCATTACCATCATTATTACCATGAAATAGTGTTTATTAAGCACCCGCAGTCATAAGAGATATAAAGTTAGCCAAATAATCATAGACTCTGCCCTTTAGGAGTTTATGATCTGGAAACTCAACACATCCAGATGAGCTGGATGCCATTTAGCAAAGTACTTCTGTAGGATTTTGAAATATGCTACTAAGTGGCTGTAAAAGATCAATTTTTCTTCCCAAAGTGCCGAACTATCAACTAGAAAGGGAAGTAGTACACATGTTGGGTGGTTGTAAGTGATATTCTCATTTGAGATGGTATTATTTGGACTGAATTAAACTAGAAACATCCTGTCTCCTCAAAAGATTGAAGTAGCACTTTGAAAAGAAAAATTACATGTCTGAGATTGTCAAAAGCAAATTAGTCCTTCAGGAATCTGGAAGCAAGTAATGATGGTGGGGTAGGCAATAGGGAAAATAAAATTTTGAATCAGAATAACTATGCTCTATTCCAGTTTTGTCTCTCATGGGTGGGCATTGCATAATTTATTTAACTTTTCTGCATTGTGTTTTAATTATTTGCCTATAAAATGAGAAAGCTGTAATTATGTTTATGCTATCATAGTATCCAAAACTTGTGCAGTGATTCTGCAAGACAAAGTGAACCGAAAACGTATTTATATAAGAATAGTCATAATAATGAATTTTTTCCTAACTAGGCTGAAAAGTCTATGCTTTTGAAGAAAATTGAGTGTTTGAATAAGATACAGTTCCAAATTTTGCAGAGCATTAATGGGTTGCAATAATTTTGCCTCTTAAAAATCGCTCTAATCCAGTTAAATATATACTCTTACATGGTTCAATTTAGAGTTTAGTTTTTGCCGCTACACAAAAACTATGACTAATCAATAGTTTGTCTATTAGAGTTTTATTTTTGGGGGCAATCATAGAATATACAAATTGGTAAACCTCTTAGAAATATATGATTCTACCTCTTTACATAAGAACATAGGAACATTTAAGAGTGAACTGATTACCCAAGGTCCAGCAACAAGCTAATAATAAAGTAACTGCCAGAATCCAGGTTTCTTGACTCTTAATTTGGCTTTGTCTCCCCACCCAAATCTCACGTTGAATTGTTAACAATTCCCATGTGTCAAGAATGGGACCAGGTGGAGATAATTGAATCAAGGAGGCAGTTTCCTCCATCTTGTTCTTGTGATAGTGAGTGAGTTCTCACGAGATCTGATGGTTTTACAAGGTGTTTCCCCCTTCATTCAGTTCTCATTCTCTCTCCTGTTGCCCTGGGAAGAGGTGCCTTCAGCCATGATTGTAAGTTTTTTGAAGTCTCCTAACCATGCTGAATTGTGAGTCAATTAAATCTATTCTCTTATAAATTATCCAGTCTTGGGTATTTCTTCGTGGCAGCATGAGAACAGACTATGACATATGGTGAATTTTGTCCTAGATTAAAATAACTGGTTAAGAAAGAGTGATATTCAGGATAAAGCAGAAAGTCCAGCACATCATGAGTTGTCCATGCAAGTCACAATAAGGGGATTTATTTAAAAAATTATATGATCATGTTATCTATAATTACAGGGAAATTATAATGATCTTTCTAGAGATTGGGTTTTAATAAAAATGAAAACAACTTACATACTAAAGAATTGGTTCAAACTACAATTTTTTAGTTATTGCTTTACTCTTAATAAATTAGAAGACATTATAATTTGTTAATGCAGAGTTCAACTTTTGTTCAATCTGTTTTCAGCTTTCCCTCCCCTTTTAAAAAGCTTGAAATAATAACTCTATGCTTCAACTCATTTTCAACTCCTGTCAGTTTTTATTTTTCCTTTGGGTTCTAACTGTTGTGGCTGGATGTTAAAACAAAACAAAAAATGTTTTATCTTAGAGGTCCAAAAGAAATGTTTTCTGCCAACATAAAATTTCCCATAGGGAATAGCAGTCACACTGCAGAAGATCTTTTATTTTGCCTTTGGGTAACTAGCCTAATAAACAGATCTTACACTTTAATACTTTATCAAAATAATTCCTATGTCATTATTACTAAGTTTGGTTTGCTTAGAAAAAACTGAGATTATTTCTTTTAATCGAGGTTATTACACTAGTGGAATTTTTTGTATGTTCTTTAAAAGTCTTTGTGACATTAAGTTATGGGACTTTGACTCCTGGGTCTAAAAGGAACACCAAGTCCTGCTAAATCTTAACACTGACAGAAATTAAATCCTCATCTTCAGACCTGGTAGAAGGTGACTGTCAAAATAAACTGTGTTCATGAGACACAGGGACAGAAATTAAAACTGTTTAACTTCTGAAGGCCTAGAGACTATTCTGAAAGAGACGGCCACATGATATTGTAAGGGGTGATTTTGAGAAATAAAGTGAGTTCAATTTCTCTATATATTAACCATTAATGTCAAAGGCACTCTAATGCAAATCTAGCATATAGGTCCCTGTGTCAGATTAACAAGGTTTTCTTGAAGCATCAACCCACTCCTTAATAAGGTTAAAAAGATATTAAAAGGAGCATTAACACACTCCTTAATCAAGGTTATAAGTGATATTAAAAAGGTTTATGAAAATTATATCTTATTGTCAAGATGACTAAAATTTCATAATTTATAAAATTTTGAAAAACACATTTAATGGGCCTCATGCTGTTTTTATTGGGGTTTATTGTTTGAGAAATTAAGTCTCCTCTCTCAAATAATAAATATTTTAACCTTTTTTTGACATACTTGAGTCCAGGGACCCTGGACTCAACCAGGAAACCACTTTTTCCTCCTAGTCCTTTGGGCCTGTGATGGGAGGGGTATTAATGTTGAACCTGAGACTCCTTATGAAATAAAGTTCTAGCAAAGCCAGTTTAAATAAAAAAGGAGGAACATATGTAGTAAATAATTTTTCTTGCTGACTTTATGAAAATACTCTGGCCAAGTATAATAATGCAAATGAATTTGCCCTATAATTTGATTTTAGTGAAAATGGAACTGGAGAGTGAGAAATTACATTTCAAAATAAACTATAATGCACCTGCTGTTAGATTCTAGTTTTGCCTAATGTTTTTGAATTTTTACTATTTTCTACAGTTTAGACTGAATTCTAAATTGTTCCTGGTTACAAGTCTCCAAAATAATGTTTTCAATTTTTTTTCGCTCTTTACTTTTATTTTGTCCCCATGTTTTCTAATTTGAAATCACTGAAAACTATGTTATGTTTTCTTAAAGCTCTGTGAACTGAAGCCAGACAACTTAAACTTCAGAAGAAAATAACATCAACATATTTACATACAAAAGCCAATTCTATACTTGTGAGGCAGGAAACTAGGTTCTGGAGGAAGTAAGCCATATGTTGTGGATTTATTTTTCTCCTTTTCCTTTCTGCTCCATACAGGGGAATTAATCTCTCTCTCCTCTCTTCTCTCTCCTCTCTCTCTCCTCTCTCCTCTCTCCCCTCTCCCCTCTTCCCCTCTCCCCTCTCCCCTCTCCCCTCTCCCCTCTCCCCTCTCTCCCTCTCTCCCCTCTCTCCCCTCTCTCCCCTCTCCCCTCTCTCCCCTCTTCCCTCTCTCCCCTCTCTCCCCTCTCTCCCCTCTCCCCTCTTCCCCTCTCTCCCCTCTCTCCTCTCTCTCCTCCTCTGTCTCATCTCCTCTGTCTCTCCTTCTCTCTGTCTTCCTTTCCAACTCAGTACTCTTGGTGGGCAGTGCCTAAAGATGGAGGCAACTCCAGGTTCTCGCTATGACCGGTGAAGCTAAGGAGTTTCCATACTGAGGCGCCTAACCACCATTGCCTGATTTGCTTAAGGGAACAAGATCTTTTTCCTTTTTTTTCTTTCTTCGTTTTTGAGTCTTTTAGCAGCTCCTTTCTATCAGCCTATTCTGAATTGAGGTCAGCTGGCTAGGGGTTACTCTCCAGTGTTAGCTGAAGGCCTCGGAGGAGTGAATGGAGATAACTGCCCTGCCAGGAAGGGAGAAGAACTCTTTTTTAATATTTTCTAGTTGTGGTCCCTGATCCCTACATGTGGCACAGCTCAAAGCAAACTCACACTTGTTTTAGATGATTCTCTCCTTTGGTGCTGTTTGGTCCCAGTGTTCTTTGGAGTCTGAGGAGTTTTGACCTTTAAAAACCAAACTGCCATGGAAACTACTTTACCTGCAGTTTTGGTTCACAGACTTCCTTGGATTATCTGTTGGGGCAAACAAAGTAAAACCAGCAAGCTTGTATTGCTATCTCATGGATAAGTTTCCAAGCTATTGGATCTTCATTTGTCTGTTTGTATACATGTCTGGATGCGTTTATTTGTATGTACACTTATTGTCATATACTGTGTCTACTAAAATCTACTTATAAGTAAAATAGCACTTATAAATTAAGTAAATACGTCTAAGCAATTTTCAAGTTTGCATGACTTAAGTATAACTTTACTGAACAAGCTAGTGAGAGGAGGTGTCAGCTGGGCTTCCTGGGTCGAGTAGGGGCTCAGAAAGCTGTGAAACTCACTCATTTCCTGCATCAGGACTTACTTTGGTCCTGGATAATAATACTGAAGATACATGCTTAAAATATTCCTAACATCAGAATTTGTGCATGTGTTTTCTTCCCCAAGAAAGTTATTAACAGTGAAAATTTTGTTGTAAGCTTCCCTGTGTCCTCTCTCCCTTCCCCCTCCCGTGAAACTAAAAGGAATGTTAAAAGCCCGTTTTTCTGTGACCAGCGGACCTTATCTATGCTCCCAATTCCAATTCCTTGTAAACACAATTTGTAAAATCCTGTGAGATCCTGTCTCCTTTGCCATGCCGCTGCAAGGTTATAAGTAGATAAAACTTAAGTCACAATAATGGTTTTCCTCAAGATCTGAGACATGTTAATGTCTTTGTTTCTCACTCTGGTAACATCTTCCCACTACAAGTATTTCCCGCCTTAAGAGTTTAAAAGGTGATCAAAAAATCTAAAACTGGCTACCCACTCAGGACCTCTTCCATACTGTGGAAGCTTTGTACTGTCACTCTGTTCAATAAAGTCTACAACTTTTATTCTCTCGGTTCGATCCATGTGTCTCTCTCACCAAGGGCTGCTGCCCCACCAAATCTTTGGCGTGGCTAAGACAAGAGCCTTTGACATTACACTAGCTTTAAAATTATTAGAATAAAAGCAGAAATGCCTTCAGAATTGTCAGCATACATTTTTGTCTGGATTTTATGTTTGTCTTTGATATATATTTTGAGATGTCAGTGTTTGCATAGAAGGTTATAAAATTATAATCAAAACCAAAACAAAATGATCTTGGTTGTGTGCTTTCTTTTGACAAATGAGAGCAATTATGAAAGGAAAATATCTTGTCCTCCCCCTCTCCAAAATCACTAAGCTGAAGGGAAAATTCAAGCTGGGAATGCTTAAGGCAAACCTGCCTCCAATTCTATTCAAAGTCATCGCCCTGCTCAGGGAGATAAATGCATATCTGGTTGCCTCCTTGGAAAGGCTAATCAGAAGCTCAAAAGAATGTAACCATTTGTCTCCCACCTACCTGTGACCTGGAAACCCCAAGCCTCGCCTCACTTTGAGGTGCCCCACCTTTCCAGACCAAACCAAAGTTTATTTTAGATATGTTAAATAATGTCTCATGTCTCCCTTGTTAAAAGTAAAAAAAAAAAAATTACAGTAAATATAATAAATGTTTTAGGTAAACTTCTTGTGTAAATTAAAACTTTAAAGTTATTTTAATGCTCATTGACTATCTGGGTCATTTCCAATTAAAAAGGGGTTGTACTGGGGGAAAATATGTTTCAAAAATAGTGGGATTGTTCTTATTTATAAATGCCAATATATGAAAGTTCGGGATTTCTAGTTTTTTAGGGTTTCACTAACGTTTTAGGTTACTAAAATAATGATTCTAGATAACATGTAATTCTGAATACAAAATGTGCCAGAAAGGTTATTTTCTTAGTGAGAAAGATAATAATTTTGTGTAATTCAGAAGTTATCTAAAAGTTAGTTTAAATTACAGATTTAAAGATGTTACTTATAAACAATGTAGTAAAAAACATAAGTAGAGGAGAAAGATGTGGAAAAGTTTATATAATAAAATATTCTTTAAAATTTGATACAGAATTGGAGACATTTCGCTAATTAACATTTTCTTAGTTTAAGCACCTAGTTTTAATTAAAGTAAAATAAGAAGTATTTAATGAAATAAATCAGCAGTTTGGCAATTTTTTTTTTAATTATACTTTAAGTTCTAGGGTACATGTGCACAATGTGCAGGTTGTTACATATGTATACATGTGCCATGTTGGTGTGCTGCACCCATTAACTCATCATTTACATTAGGTACATCTCCTAATGCTATCCCTCCCCACTACCTCCTCTCCACAATAGTACCTGGTGTGTGATGTTCCCCTTCCTGTGTCCAAGTGATCTCATTGTTCAGTTCCCACCTATGAGTAAGAACATGCAGTATTTCGTTTTCTGTTCTTGCAATAGTTTGCCGAGAATGATGGTTTCCAGCTGCATGCATGCCCCTACAAAGGACACGAATTTATCCTTTTTTATGGCTGCATAGTATTCCATGGTGTATATATGCCACATTTTCTTCATCCAGTCTGTCACTGATGGACATTTGGGTTGATTCCAAGTTTTTGCTATTGTGAATAATGCCGCAGTGAACATATGTGTGCATGTGTCTTTATAGCAGCATGACTTGTAATCCTTTGGGTATATACCCAGTAATGGGATGGCTGGGTCAAATGGTGTTTTTAGTTCTAGATTCTTGAGGAATTGCCACACCGTTTTCCACAATGGTTGACCTAGTTTACAGTCCCACCAACAGTGTAAAAGTGTACCTATTTCTCCACATCCTCTCCAGCACTTGTTGTTTCCTGACTTTTTAATGATTGCCATTCTAACTGGTGTGAGATGGTATCTCATTGTGGTTTTGATTTGCATTTCTCTGATGGCCAGTGATGATGAACATTTTTTCATGTATCTGTTGGCTGTATGCATGTCTTTTGAGAAATGTCTGTTCATATACTTTGCCCACTTTTTGATGGGGTTGTTTGTTTTTTTCTTGTAAATTTGTTTGAGTTCTTTGTAGGTTCTGGATATTAGCCCTTTGTCAGATGAGTAGATTGCAAATATTTTCTCCCATTCTGTAGATGGCCTGTCCACTCTGATGGTAGTTTCTTTTGCTGTGCAGAAGCTCTTAGTTTAATTAGATTCCATTTGTCAATTTTGGCTTTTCTTGCCGTTGCTTTTGGTGTTTTAGACTTGAAGTCCTTGTCCATGCCTATGTCCTGACTGGTATTACCTAGGTTTTCTTCTAGGGTTTTTATGGTTTTAGGTCTAACATTTAAGTCTCTAATCCATCTTGAATTAATTTTCATATAAGGAGTAAGGAAAGGATCCAGTTTCAGCTTTCTACTTATGACTAGCCAATTTTCCCAGCACCATTTATTAAATAGGGAATCCTTTCCCCATTTCTTGTTTTTCTCAGGTTGTCAAAGATCAGATGGCTATAGATATGTGGTATTACTTCTGAGGACTCTGTTCTGTTCCATTGGTCTATATCTCTGTTTTGGTACCAGTACCATGCTGTTTTGGTTACTGTAGCCTTGTAGTATAGTTTGAAGTCAGGTAGTGTGATGCCTCCAGCTTTGTTCTTTTGGCTTAGGATTGTCTTGGCAATGCGGGCTCTTTTTTAGTTCCATATGAACTCTAAAGCAGTTTTTTCCAATTCTGTGAAGAACTCATGGTAGCTTGATGGGAATGTCATTGAATCTATAAATAACCTTGGGCAGTATGGCCATTTTCATGATATTGATTCTTCCTATCCATGAGCATGGTATGTTCTTCCATTTGGTTGTGTCCTCTTTTATATCACTGAGCAGTGGTTTGTAGTTCTCCTTGAAGATGTCCTTTCTATCCCTTGTAAGTTGGATTCCTAGGTATTTGATTCTCTTTGAAGCAATTGTGAATGGGAGTTCATTCATGATTTGGCTCTCTGTTTGTCTTTTACTGGTGTGTAAGAATGCTTGTGATTTTTGTACATTAATTTTGTATCCTGAGACTTTGCTGAAGTTGCTTATCAGCTTAAGGAGATTTTGGGCTGAGATGATGGGGTTTTCTAAATATACAATCATGTCATCTGCAAACAGGAACAATTTGACTTCTTCTTTTCCTAACTGAGCACACTTTATTTCTTTTTCTTGCCTGATTGCCCTAGCCAGAACTTCCAACACTATGTTGAATAGGAGTGGTGAGAGAGGGCATCCCTGTCTTGTGCCAGTTTTCAAAGGGAATGCTTCCAGTTTTTGCCCATTCAGTATGTTATTGGCTGTGTGTTTGTCATAAATAGCTCTTATTATTTTCAGATACGTTCCATCAATACCGAATTTATTGAGAGTTTTTAGCATGAAGGGCTGTTGAATTTTGTCAAAGGCCTTTTCTGCATCTATTGAGATAATCATCTGGTTTTTGTCTTTGCTTCTGTTTATATGCTGGATTACGTTTATTGATTTGCATATGTTGAACTAGCCTTGTATTGCAGGGATGAAGCCCACTTGATCGTGGTGGATAAGCTTTTTGATGTACTGCTGGATTCGGTTTGCAGGTATTTTATTGAGGATTTTTGCATCGATGTTCATCAGGGATATTGGTCTAAAATTCTCTTTTTTGTTGTGTCTCTGCCAGGCTTTGGTATCAGGATGATGTTGGCCTCATAAAATGAGTTAGGGAGGATTCCCTCTTTCTATTGATTGGAATAGTTTCAGAAGGAATGGTACCAGCTCCTCCTTGTACCTCGGGTAGAATTCGGCTGTGATCTGTCTTTTCCTGGATGGTAGGCTATTAATTATTGCCTCAATTTCAGAGCCTGCTATTGGTCTATTCAGGGATTCAACTTCTTCCTGGTTTAGTCTTGGGAGAGTGTAAGTATCCAGGAAATCATCCATTTCTTCTAGGTTTTCTAGTTTATTTGCGTAGAGGTGTTCTTTGAAACCAATGAGAACAAAGATACAACATACCAGAATCTCTGAGACACTTTAAAGCAATGTATAGGGGAAATTTATAGCACTAAATGCCTACAATAGAAAGCAGAAAAGATCTAAAATGGACACCCTAACATCACAATTAACAGAACTAGAGAAGCAAGAGCAAACACATTCAAAAGCTAGCAGAAGGCAAGAAATAACTAAGATCAGAGCAGAACTGAAGGAGATAGACACACAAAAAACCCTCCAAATATCAATGAATCCAGGAGCTGGTTTTTTGAAAAGATCAACAAAATTGATAGACCACTAGCAAGACTAATAAAGAAGAAAAGAGAGAAGAATCAAATAGACGCAATAAAAAATGATAAAGGGGATATCACCCCCGACCCCACAGAAATACAAACTACCATCAGATAATACTATAAACACCTCTACACAAATAAACTAGGTATTGATTTTTCTAAATTTCTCCCCTCGAGGACGTGCACTCCCTACTCCAATGTCACACAGGTTCCTCAATTGCCTTTACTGGCCATAAAGGAGACACTGCTAGCAATCATCTCACTATATGGCCCTATCCCTTGTGAAATGTCAGCTTTTCTGCCAAGGGAGGTACTTTTCCTACTCTCTGAAAGTTTCAGTCATCACCAAGGTTTACATTGTTGTGAAGGCAACAAGGGGCAAATTGTGATATAAGGCCCAACAGTAAAGACCAATTTTATATTAGCCTGACATCTGGGGAAACTGTAGGGCCTCAAATGCCTTAATTACAAGTTCCCCTTCCCATTTACTCCAGTGGATAAAATTGCCTGCTTAGCCTTCCTTATGATAGAGATTAGGCTTATGCAAGTTTCAATTTCTTGCTAACCACAGGAATTGTTCAAAAAAACCAATCACATACTTCTGCAACAACCTGGGTGCACCTTACTGTTAGTACAAACTGTATCTTCCACAGCTTCTGCTTATTGATTCTCTTTCCAACTACAGCCTTTGTGTGGCCCTTCATGGCACAGTGTTCTCCTCTCCCAGGCTTTGAACACAAGTGATTAAAAAAAAAAAGTTGCGGATCTCATTTGTTGATTGTCGAGTGTCATGTATTTGGCCATCCCCCCAATCCTAGGGAGGATTTCCTTCTTCTTTAACAGAATGAAGCCAGGTAAATAAAATATTGACCACTCTAGTTTCAAGGAGGTAGGCCTTATTTTTTTAAGATATAAGTTTAGAACAGAATGGGTGAAGAAAACTTCTGAAAAACAAAAAAATGTAACCAGGGGCCTCACCATAGAAGGTATTAAAATTTACTGTGTATACACAGTAAATAAATACAGTTTTTTAATTGCATGTGAATAAACAAATTAAAGGAAGAGTAGACCCAAGTAAAGTAGACCCAAGTAAATATAGAACTTAAATATATAATAAAGATAGTACTTCAAAAAAAAAAATTAGTTTTTCAATAAGTGATCTGACAATGTACCATCCATTTTAAGAGAAAAAGGGATACATTTGCATTATTGTTTGCATTGTTTTTATTTTTAATTTTTGTGGGTATATTTTAGATGTAAATATTTGTAGGGTACATGTGAAGTTTTGATACAGACGTGCAATGTGAAATAAGCACATCATGGAGAATGAGATATCCATCCACTCAAGCATTTACTCTTTGAGTTGAAAACAATCTAATTACACTCTTTATTTTAAAATGCACAATTATACATTCTTCCCATTTTTTGGACCCATTAACTGTCCCCACCTCCCCCCAACCCCCCACTACCCTTCCCAGCCTCTGTTAACCATCTTTCTACTTTCTATATCAATTACTTCAATTGATTTGATTTTTAGATTCCACAAAGACAATGTGATGTTTGTCTTTCTGTGCCTGGCTTATTTCATTTAACATAATGAATTCTCCAGTTCTATACATGTGGTTGCAAATGACTGGATCTTATTCTTTTTTATGTCTGAATAGTACTCAATTTGTATATGTACCACATTTTCTTTACCCATTCATCTGTTGATGAACACTTAAGTTGCTTCCACATCTTAGCTATTATAAACAGTGCTGCCAAAAACACAGGGGTGCAGATATCTCTTCGATATACTGATTTTCTTTCTTATAGATATATATCCAACACTGAAATGGCTGCATCATATAATAGCTAAATTTTTAGTTTCTTGAGGAACCTCCAAGCTGTTCTCCATAGTGGTTGCACAAATTTACATTTCCACGAACAGTGTACAAGGATTTCCTTTTCTCTGCTTCCTTGCCAGCATTTGTTAGTGACTGACTTTTGGGTAAAAGCCATTTTAACTGGGATGAGAGGATATCTAATTGTAGCTTTAATTTTCATTTCTCCCATGATAATTATGAGCACCTTTTCATATGTATATTTGCCATTTGTGTCTTCTTTAACACTTTATGTTTTGTCAGTCCTAGTGTTCCTTTATGTGAATATACTCAAATACAAATATGTATTTTAATTACCACACAAAAGGTATACTCTGTGTAATTTATATGGTTTGGATCTGTGTCCCCATGCAAATCTCATGTTGAAATGTAATCTCCAGTGCTGGAGGTGGGGCCTGGTGGGGGTTTATTTCATCCCTCCCACCGGGGGTGGTTTCTCATAGTTTAACACCATCCTCTCTTCATGCCATTGATAATGAGTTCCTGTGAGATCTGGTCGTTTAAAAGTATGTGATACCTCCTCCCCCTCTCTCTTTCCCCTGCTCCAGCCATGTAAGAGGTTCCTGCTTCCCCTTTGCCTTCCACCATGATTTTAAGTTTCCTGAGACTTCCATAGAAGCAGAAGCCACTATGCTTTCTGTACAGCCTGTAGAAACATGAGAAATAAGACCGATTTTCTTTATAAATTACCCAGTCTTAGATATTTCTTAATAGCAGTGTAAGAATGGACTAATACAATAGTCAAACATGTACTTTGCTTTTTAATTTAATGTGTAGTATGGATCCTTCCATATCAGTACAAACAAAACTTCCTCACTTTTTAACTTGCATAATATTTGTTTGTGTAGCTGCACCAACCTACTGATGGACACTATTTATTTCCAGTATTTGATTATTACAAACAATTCTTCAAAGAATAGTCATATATATATATATAGCATTTCTTTCTTGTGTAGGCATAATTAGAGCATAAATTCACTGAAATAGAATTTCTGGGTCAACAGGTAAAACATTTGTAATTTTGGCAGCTGTTCCTAAATTCTCCTCTATAGACATTGAATAATATTGCATTCTCAAAAACAATGCATTTGAGAGTGCTTGTTTTCTCACAGCCTGAAAATGCTGGAAGAAATCCATCAGTTTTCATAAAAGGTAGTCTAGGTTGCTTCTTTGCAGCACTTGCAGCAGTGGTGAAGAGATAAATGATACATATTCTAGCCAGTTATTATTCTTCCTGGTCCTGAGTAGAATAAGAAAATTTTAAAAAGATGGGATACATCCTTTGTACATAAAGTAGGAAACTTTTCTCATGCTGTGGTAGCAAGGGAATTGAGATGTACTCCATCAAAGTTTAATTTCACTCTGAGGAGAAAAGACTGGAAATTGATTGGACTGTTTAGTGATCAATTTTATAGGGAGATAAGTGCTAAGCATTTTACTTTATTTGTAGTGTTTGCTGCTATTGCCTACCACACACTTTATAACCACTTTCTCTGGTAAGCTAGGTTGGATAATTTGATTAATCATAGTTGAAGATAGGAAACAAAATGGAGGTGACTTTTGAGACTAATTAATATTAAGAAATGTGCAATTTAACTGATGTTTCCATGTTGATGTTTATATGTTGTTAGTGAATATAATGTGGCAGGATTCAGGGTTGTGGGTCTGACCGATACATCTATTTCCTCACAAGGTCTGACCAAGAAAGGTCATCATCTTCTTCTTCTTAGAACTCTTTCTCCTCCTGGTTGTGGATCTACTTATCTTTCCAGGGTCTCTATATTCTTTCAACTCAGTTTCAATCTCTCCCTCTAATTTCTATTCCTCTTATCCTTCTAAATATTTACATCCTCTAGAAATTTTCAGCCTTCTTCCCTCCTCACTTTCACATTTCACTGGAAATGGTCTCATTTCCTTTCCCGCACTTGACTACTAAATGCTTTAGCTTTAGACATATTTGTAAACCTATATATCAACCTGGTTAAACCACAGCCTGTCCCAAACTGAATTAATTAACCCTTTGAAACTTCTATTAAGTCTTTTTACTTGATTAACTTGGAAACCTGGAAGTCACATTTAATTATTTGCTTCTCTGACATCCCCATATTCAATTAGTACAAAGACTTGAGGAAGAATTTCTCATAACCTTCCTTTTCCATTCCTACTGCCTCTACCCTAAAACAGACGCTTATTCTGTCTAGCAAAATGTGCTGAATGAGCTTGCTGGCCCTAGTCTCTGCTACCCACCTATTACCATCCCTCCACCCTAGAATATACTCTCCACATTGTTGTTGAATTAATCTTTCTAAAACTAATTTGAGCATGCCTATTTTCTAAAAAAGAGACTTTAATGTTGCTGTATTGCTGACAGAACAATGTCTAAGGTTCTTAGTTTATCATTGAAGGCCTTTCATTATTTGACCCCAGTCTGCCTTTTCACCTCTATCTCTTGCCACTTTTTCATACTAGAATGAAAGTGTCATAAAATGAAACAGAGACCTTGTCTGTCATGTTCACTTTTTCCTCTCTGGTGCTGGAACAGGGTCTGGAACATAAAGGCGCACAGTAAATATTTGTTGAATAAAAGCTCTTCTTTTTCCAGAGAGATGCTGAGAAGTAGAATATACTTTGACATCGCTAAGTCTTTTCTCCTGCCATTCTATTTGCTTGAAATACTCTTCCCCGTATATTTTTTTCATTTTCAAGAACTAGATCAAATGTTATACTTTCTTTAATTCTGAAAAATACTGCCAACCAAACTCAGAATTAATTTCTCTCTTTTCTGTTTTCCCATAGCCTATTTCTGTATAATGATTTGCTTTTACACTAGAATGTAAGTTATCTGAGGGCAGCAATCCTCTCTCTCCTAACTGCCTTCCCAACTTCCAGCTATTCAATACATTTGATGTATTGATTTCAGTGTGTTGGCATAAAAGAAATCCATGTTTGTAAAATTGTATTACAAATTAAAAGTGAGGCTTAAAATATCTTAATCAATTTCATGTAATTGTAGAATTGATATCTCTATTTCCTTACAGGCTTTCATATGGAAACCACCCATAGAATATGGGCCTCTTTCTGACCCCTTCAAGTAGTTCAATACTTCCCAGAAGCAGCCATAAAGTAGCAAATTCTTCTCATGGTGCCATCCCATTGACGCTTCTTTTATCATCACTTCTCTCTCTCACTGCAGCAGAAAACAGGCCCCAGCTACTAAGATATCGTGTATTTAGATTGGACCCACTCAGGTAATCTAGGATAATCTTTGCATTTTAAATTTCACAACTAGATTGCATCAGCAATGTCTATTTTGCCATGTCACTTGATATGGTTTGACTCTGTGTCCTCACCCAAATTTCATCTTGAATTGTATTCCTATAATTCCCACATATTATTGGAGGGACCTAGTGGGAAATAATTGAATCATGGAGCAGTTTCTCCCATACCATTCTCATGGTAGTGAATACGTCTCACAGGATCTGATGGTTTGATAACGGGAAACCCATTTTCCTTGACTCTCATTCTCTCTCTTTGTCTGCTGCCATCCATGTAAGATGTGACTTGGTCTTCCTTGCCTACTGCCATGATTGTGAGGCTTCCTCAGTCACGTGTAACTGTAAATCCAATTAAACCTCTTTTTTTGGTAATTGCCCAGTCTCAGGTATGTCTTTCTCAGGAGTGTGAAAACAGATTAATATAGTAAACTGTTACTAGGGGTGGGGTGTTGCTGAAAAGATACCAGAAAATGTGGAAGTGACTTTGGATCTGGGTAACAGGCACAGGCTAGAAAAGTTTGGAGGGCTCAGAAGAAGACAGGAAAATGTGGGAAAGTTTGGAACTTCCTACAGAATTGTTGAATGGCTTTGACAAAAAGCCTGATAGTGATTTGAACGATAAAGTCCAAACTGAGGTGGTCTCAGATGGAGATGAGGAAATTGTTGGGAACTGGAGCAAAGGTGACTCTTGTTATGTTCTGGCAAAAAGACTGGAAGCATTTTGCCCCTGCCCTAGAGATTCGTGGAATTCCGAACATGAGAGAGATAATTTAGCGTATATGGAAGAAGAAATTTCTCAGCAGCAAAGCATTCAAGACGTGACATGGTTACTGTTAAAGGCATTCAGTTTTATAAGGGAAGCAGAGCATAAAAGTTGGGAAATTTGCAGTCTGACAATGTGATAGAAAATAAAATCCCATTTTCTAAGAAGAAATTCAAGTCCACTGCAGAAATTTGCATCAGTAATGAGGAGCCAAATGTTAAGTCCCAAGACAATGGGAAAAATGTCTCCAGGGCGTGTCAGAGGTCTTCATGGCAGTCCCTCCCATTACAGGCAAGGAGGCCTATGAGAAAAAAATGGTTTGATGGGACAGGCCTAGGGTCCCCATGCTGTGTGCAGTCTAGGGACTTCCTGCCCTGTGTCGCAGCTGCTTCAGCCATGACTACAAGGGGCCAACGTACAGTTTGGACCATGGCTTCAGAGGGTGGAAGGCCCAAGCCTTGGCAGCTTCCACATGTTGTTGAGCCTGAAAGTGCACAGAAGTCAAGAAATGAGATTTGGAAACCTCTGCCTGGATTTCAGAGGATGTACGGAAATGCCTGGATGTCCAGGAGTAAGTTTGCTGCAGGTGCGGGGCTTTCATGGAGAACCTCTGCTAGGGTAATGCAGAAGGGAAATGTGGGATTAGAGCCCACAAAGAGTCCCTACTGGGGCACTGCCTAGTGGAACTGTGAGAAGACAGCCACCATCCTCCAGACCCCAGAATGGTAGATCCAGCAACACCTTGCACCATGTGCCTGGAAAAACCACAGACAATATCAGCCCATGAAAGCAGCCAGGAGGAAGGCTGTACCCTGCATAGACACAGGGGAAGAGCTGCCCAAGATCATGAGAATCTATCTCTTACATCTGTGTGACCTATATGTGAGAAATGGAGTCAAAGTATGTCATTTTGGGACTTTAAGATTTGAGTGTTCCACTGGATTTTGGACTTGCATGTGGCCTGTATCTCCTTTGTTTTGACTAATTTATTTCCTTTGGAATGGTTATATATACCCAATGCCCATACCCTAATTGTGTCTAGGAAGTAACTAACTTGCTTTTTGTTTTACAGGCCCATAGGCAGAAGGGACTTGCCTTGTCTCAGATGAGACATTAGACTGTGGACTTTTGAATTAATGTTGAAATGAGATAAGACTTTGGGGGACTGTTGGGAATGCATGATTGGCTTTGAAATGTGAGGACATGAGATTTTGCAGGGGCCAGGGGCAGAATGATATGGCTTGGCTCTGTGTCCCCACTCAAATCTCCTCTTGAATTATATTCCCATAATTCCCACCTGCTGTGGGAGTTACCCAGTGGGAGATAATTGAATCATGGGAGCAGTTTCTTCTATACTGTTCACATAGTAGTGAATTAGTCTAATGAGATCTGATGGTTTGATAAGGGGAAACCCATTTCAATTGGCTCTTATTCTCTCTCTTTGACTGCTGCCATCCATGTAAGATGTGACTTGCTCTTTCTTGCATTCTGCCATGATTGTGAGGCTTCCCCAGCCATGTGGAAGTGTAAGTCTAATTACACATCTTTCTTTTGTAAATTGCCCAGTCTCAGGTATACCTTTATCAGCAGCATGAAAACAGACTAATATATCACAAAACAGTTTCAAAATTCCCAGAATTTAGGGCATGAACATCTTTGGTAGACCATTATTTGGCTTACCACACAATGGAATGAGAGGGGTGACTTGTGAGAAAAACTGTAAAATATGGGATTTGGTAGCCAACTAACTTACTAGAATTTGGGGTGAGGCATGGTTCAGAATAATAATTTTAAAAAGGGACAGGAAGAATGGTGGTATTACCCCATGAGCCAAAATGGGGAGATATGTAGGGTATTATTGTTAGAGGTCATTAAAACTTTCAGATAGTTGTGTTATAGCAGGTGGCAAAGTCTTGCTAAGTGTTAGGTGATATTTATTTCTGTATCTTGTGTCTGACACTGATTATATTAATATGAATGCTGAATTTGCTCTAGTATTAGTTTGTATGTCAAAGCTATATTTAACTAGGAAGGACAGGTGATAATTTTTCTTATGATGGGCTGCAATTAATGTGAACATTTCCCTGTAAAAAATATGTGTTCAAAAGTGCATCGATTACTTGACCAAGATTTGGAAAGGTGTAAATATTGGAGTTAGATAATCACTAAGAGTATTGATTAGGGGAAAAAAACCATCTAAGCTACTTTTAACTTATGTTTCTGATATAATTTGGATATTTGTCCCTGCCAAAATTTCATGTTGAATCGTAATCTACAAATTTGGTGGTGGAGCCTGGTGGGAGGTGCTTGGAACATGGAGTCAGACCCCTCATGAATGGCTTAGGCCATTCCCTTCATGATAACTGAGATATCGGTCTGAGTTCACATGAGATTTGGTTGTTTAAAAGTGTATGGCATCTCCCTACCTCATACTTTCTGTCTTGCTCCTGCTTTCACCATGAGATGTGCCTGCTCCCCCTTTGCCTTGCCCCATGAATGTAGCTTCCTGAGGACTCTCCACAAGCAGATGCCCTTATGCTTCCTATAAAGCCTGCAGAACCATGAGTCAATAAGACCTCTTTTCTTATAAATCACCCAGTCTTTGGAATTCCTTTATAGCAGTGCAAGAGTTGTCTAATACAGTTTCCTTAGGGTTTCAATGGACTTGAGACTGGCAGTTTTAGGTGGAGTCTCAGCTGTGGATGAAGAGGAAAAGTGAACTGTTGATTGGTGTTCTCCCTAACTTTGTACTCTCCTTGTGAAATAATAGATACAACACTTGGTACTGCTTCTCTAGTCTGGCTACCTCCCCACCCAATTTGTTAAAGGAAACTTATGAAAAAATACATAAATTAAGTCAACACTTCCAGAAGTTTGGAGAAAATGTTTTATTAGGGATAAAGCAAAAAATGGGGAATGTTTTAACATAAAATGGGTCATAGCTGGCATTACCTTTTCAGTCTGCAAAACCTGGCTCTCAACCTTGCAGACATCAAAATCAGATGCTGTCAACTTGAGAGTATATGTTTTTTTCTCAGATGCTGGATCTGACAGGCCAATCAATGTGGCCTATATGCTCAAGAAATAACCACTTCTAGATTAAAGTGCTCTGTTCATGGAACCCTGCACAAAGAAAGAGCTGGAGAAATTAAACTTCAAGTGCCTATTCCTAGTTCAGTCAGATTTTCTCATAATTTGACAACAGAAATGCTACAGGAAGTTCACAACTGTGGGTTACTGAGCTGAAAAGTCATGTAAACTCTATGGCTGAACCTTATGACCCTTTGTAATCTGATGTGTGAACCATAAATGTCAATATGCAGAAGGAGAAGAATGAAGATTTGCAAAGAGAAGCAGAAGTAAGAGAAAATTTATGGCCCCGAAAATATGGTAAGCAATTTCAGTTTTTGAATTTCCAGTTTTAGTCTTTGTGTGGCCCCTTTTCTTCTCTTGGTTGTCAATTGAATTGAAAACTGTAATCATATAATATGTTTCCCTTTTAAAAGATATGTTTTGGTGCAATAAAAATATTTGACTAGAGTATAAATAGGCTCACATTAGTCATAAAATCTGCTGCAGTAATATAAATAGCTGTCATCAGTATATTGTACACTGTTTTAGTTGACTGTGAGAATTATTCATGAAATATTTTAGATATGGAGAAACTGAGACCCAAGGAAGCTATTTAATCCATTCAATGTTATATATCTAGCAATGTACCTGGGACAAAACATGAGCCAAAGTAATCATACTCCAGAGCCTATGTAGTACATTATCCACTATAACATACAACTAGTGCCTCTCCTTTGTCTGTAGTCTAAGTTCATTCTTTTCTGCTCAGTTCTCTGATTGCATCCTTCAACTTTATTTTGTCTTTACATCTTAAGTAATATCTTCTCTCACTATGCACCTGTTAAAAAAATACTTTTGCCCTCACTACCTGTGCTGGTGAAATTGGTGTCCAAAGCTGTAATAAGATAGATATATGCTGCCTGAGCTCAGCAACAAGGACACGTTTAAATAAAAATTTACCAAATGTCACAGCTGATTTCTGAAATCAGCTGATTTCTGAAAGAGTTCTTCCCCTCCACAAAATGAACAAAACTTTCCCCCTTCTCATCAATTAAATTTAGCCTTTGATAATATTCTGGCATCTCTATTTTAGCCTCTGCTTGAACTAAAGATTGTATTTGTCAAAACAGTCCTCAGAAGACAAAAGATACTGTCTTTTGTCTTCTGAGGATCAAATTTCAAAGCTCAGCCATCCCAGTATTGATTTTCTTGGTTAAGAATGGGTTATATTCACACAAGAAGGCTGAAATAAATTACACTGGCCCTACCTAAGACAGTAAATAGCTTCTTGGAGCAGAAGTCATCTTCCCTCACTTTCTCCTTTATCACAAAGTCTCATGGTCTGTTCTTTCTCCAGTATTCCAATATTTTCTATTTAATTAATAGCATCAACATCCATAGAGTTTTTCTTTTCTTCATTTGCCCCACTTCTAGGTTCAGTCACATAGTCTAATTTTTCCTTCAAAACATATGTCTTCAATTAATCCATTTGCGTCCACAACCCCCTACCATTTACCATCATCCTAGAAAACTGATTTGTTTTTCTAAGACCACCAGAGCGGGCACAAAAGAACCAGTGACTAGGCAAGTGTAGGAGCAAAACTGCAAGTTTATTTTGGTCACCTAGCTTCAGGGGAAGAAGGTGGGTAGGGAGAGGTCTGTCGGCCTCCGGCAAATGAGGCCCACAGAGTCGCCCGTGGAGCTCTCGGACGGAGTTCCGACAGTCCTGACTGCAGTGGGGAAGCTGGGAAGTCCGTGCGTGGCATTCGTCCGGAGCGGCTTTTCTAGGAGTGGGAGGGCGATAGGCGGGGCACGGGCGTGTCGGGGCGTTCCGCAGGTGCGACCAGGTAAATCTTGGTCTCTTCGGATTGACATCACCTGGCGATTCCTAGTTGGCCTGCACCTTCCCGGGTCGCCGGCTGCATTTTCGCGCGGGAAAAGTTGGGGGATGAAGAACCCGGAAGTGCACCATCTTCCCTCCGTTCATCCAAACACAAACCACCACTTTATCTTTTTTGGATGTATCACCATTGCTTCTTAACCCTTCTACTTGCATCTACTCTTTCGTCCTTCAAAAACATTCAGCACATAGTAGTTAAAGTAAATATGAATATTCATTTTATGTGGCACTTTAACCTTTTATTAAGATTGTGATAAGTAAAAACATGTCCTGAGATGGATAAGAGCTTATTAAAGATCATAAGTATAGCCAGTGTAACTGGAATGCTATTAAAGAGAGAGTGCCATAACATATGATTTTAGAGGTATGAAATTGCCAATCCATGCAGGGTCTTGAGGCCATGGTGAACAGTTCATATCTTATTGAGTTTTAGTCATAGAAGAAGCACCTCTGTGGTCAGTGATAGAAAGTGTCATAAAAATATTCCCTACCATAGAGGGCAGCTCAGTCTGGTTATTCGCCTGTTCTTCTGAATGCTGTCTCTCTAGGAGGCAATAACGACAGAGAGCTCTTCATGCAGAAACACTTTTTTTCTTATATTCTAAGTGCCTAACACAGAAGCACACACACACACACACACACACACAGAACAAGCGGTATGAATGAATAAATAAATATTTAAGGGCATGGGTGCAGGAATCAAACACCCTAAGTCTAAATCTCAAATCTATTGTTTACTGCTGTGTGATTTTGCACAAGTTAACTTTATTTTCTTACATTGTTTTCCTCTTCATTAAAATGGGAATAATAATGATATCTAACTCAAAGAATATGTTAAGCATATAATTAGATAGTACATGAAAAAATGCCTAATATACTATTGAGCACATTATAAGTACTCAAAAGATGCCACTTGTAGCTTACTATCACTTAATATACATCCCAGAGTGTGTTACATAGGATAGGGTTGGGGAGGGAAATTGGGGAAGCCAGTAAGAGCTTTATCTAAGAATTTTAAATTTGAACTGAGTTGTAATGAATTATAAAGTGATTTCTAGGTAAAAGGAGGTTGGGAGAGGGAGGCATTCTAGGAAATAGCATGTCTAAAATAATGGGAGAATGGAAATGGCAAGGTTGTGTCATTGGCCAGAGGCTATAGATATACATAGAAGAATATTAAAAAAAATAGAGAAAAATATTTGCTTTAACTGTGATGGTCCTTTCATTATGTTGTGGTTAGGAGTTAAAACTTAACTGTGATAGCAACAGGGAGCTAATAGAAGTTGATGAACAGGGGTATAACATTATAAGATTTTGCTATGAACAACTATTATGGTGATTGGCTTTTAGTCAGGGGTAGCCTAGACCACATTTTGAAGCACATAAAGTTTAAGGTCTCCTTCAAACTTCTCTCCCTTTCCGTTTAGCATTTTCTTGCACCCTTAGCTCCATTAAGTTATAGTATAAAGATATCTGATTCTCCTGGTCAGCTTAGATGTCTTTATTATATGAACATTGGCAGTCAATATATTATTTAATTATTAGTTGTCTTCAGTGTGATGTCAACAAGATGGTAAAATAGATTTTTGCAGAAGCATCAATTTTAACAACTACCCATGCATGAGACTATCTTTGTGAGAGTCTGAAAACGCAACAGAAAAGTTCTAGCAAAGCTTTAGAACAGAACAGAACATCTAAAAATAGATAAATTGAAGAGGGTCAAAAGAGAAGTCTCATTTTACCCACATCACGCCTCTCTTCTGAGGTGGTACAAATCAGTGCCAAGAGAGATCCATGACCCATAGTTTCTTCCTTCAGGGAATATGAATGCATTGTGAGTGAGCTCTTGGCTCTTGGAGTTGTATTGCTTCCCAGGAAGCCAACTTCTTTCTCACTCCACCCAAAGTATAGAGGTGATTGGTACAGTAGAGTGGTTGGGAGAAACGTGGAGCAGGGAAGATAGGCTATAGACCCTACTAACTGCTCCTAAAACTACCATAAAGCTTACCCATGAATTGCTTGGACCACTTTAGGTGTGGATTCCCCTCAAAAAGCCCATGGTTACCCACAAACACCCTGCATATATCACCTCTCCATTCCCCAGGATGACTCTGGAAGCACATTCCTGAAGACAACTAACTGTATCTCACACAGACAAACAGCTAAACTCTGTGGAATGAGGAGAAGGCACATAAGCTTGAGCATTGTTAGGACATTGCCTTAGTGAAAACAGACAGGAAGCTGTCAGCACCTGGCATGATTTTGCAGAATTGAGAGAAGGTATACAATAATAAGAAATCTCCCCAAAGATGGAAAAAGTGACGTGAAGTGAACACATCCAGAGAAAAGGTCTGATAAATCTTCAGAATTTCTAGCCAAACTGTTTGGTTAAGCTGTTTCTCTCTCAAAGCCAGTCAGTAAAGACTGGAAGAGGTGAATGTTTCTTCAAATGTGGAGATAACAATGCAATACTTTACGAAAAACAAAACTACCAGCAAGACATGATGCCACCAAATGAACACAATGATATTTTAGTAACGAACCCAAAGCCAGGGAAATCTATTAATTGCTTGAAAAACATTTCAAAATAACTATTTTAAGAAAGCTCAGCATGTTGCAAGAGAACACAGATAATTCAATGAAATTTTAAAAACTCTTTTTCGTGGGAGTCTGAAAGTGAGGCAGAGAGGTTCTAGCAAAGTTTTATAACAGAAGGCAAAAGTCTAAAAATAGATGCACTAAAGAGGTTAAAAATAACAGTTTCACATTATCCACATCATACCTCCCTTCTGACATGGTAGGGCTCTCTGCCAAGCAAGACCCATCAGTCCATGGTATCTCCCATGGGGAAAAGTGAAAGCATTGTGAGTGAGCTCTTGGCACTTGGAATTGTGCAGGGTGCTGCCCAGGGGGCCAACTTCTTTCTAACTCTACCCAGAATATTGAAGTGATTGGCAAAATGAACAAAATAAAAAGTTTAATAAAAAGCTGTAAATCATAAAAAGAGCCAAAACAATTTGAAGCTGAGGAATAAAATGAAGGAAAGCAACAGAGTATCAAAAGATCTTGATGAAGCAGAAGAAAGAATCTGTATAATTTAACACAGGACACTTGAAAACATCCCTCAGAGGAAACAAGAAAAAAAATGAAAAAGATTAAGAAAGCCTATGGAATTTATGTGTCACGACTAAAAAAAGCTAGCTTTTCTATTATGAGAGTCTCAGAGCAGAAGAGAGAGACAAGGTGGCAGAAAGCTTATTTAAAGAAATGATGGCTGATAACATTCCAAATCTGAGGAGTGATAATGGAAACCCAGATACATGAAGTTCAAAGGTTGCCAATCATATTCAACTCAAAGGAGCCTTCACCAAGACATACTGTAATGAAACTATAAAATAAAATAAAATAAAATAAAGACTTTTGAAAACAGGAAGAGAAAGGAGGAACATAACATACAAGGGAATGGCAATAAGACTACTTGCAGATTTCCCAGCAGAACATTGCACAAGAGGAGAGTGGATAATACAGTCAAAGTACTACAGGAAAAGAACTGTCAAGAAATAGTACTTTATCTCCCCCTACCCCACCAGAAAAAATACCCACTGTCCTTTAGAAATTAAGGAGAAATAAAGACTTTTCCAGACAAAGAAAACCTCAGAGCATTCATTAGCACTAAATTGCCTTACAAGACATACTAAATGGAGTTCTACAAGCTGAAACAAAAGGACAATAATTAGTAACATAAAAACATGCAAAAGTATAAAATTCACTAGTAAAGGTAAGTATATAGTCAAATTGAGAGTATTTGTAATGGTGGTGTGAAAATTTCTTATAACTCTACCATAAAGATTAAAAGACAAAAGAATTGCAAATAATTATAGCTACAATAATTTGTATAATGGTCAATCTGGATGTCTAAAGAGGTAACAATTATCTGTTAATGCTTGGGAAAAACAAGTAGGGTTGCCTTTGGAGGCCAGACTTCTTAGTTCATTTAAAAATATTTATTGGATTTATGCCATGTGTTAAGCTATTTTAGCCCCCAGTATTACAACTGTGAACCAAACAGATAAGGCCCTAACCATTTTCAGCATTCTGTTTAGATGGGGTGGGACTGGGGACTTAATTAAAATAGAGATATAGGAAAATATGTACCTAAATAAGATAAGATAATAAGTATGGAGTTGAAATGAAGCAACTAACAATATGTTAAAGAAGTTAGAAGTAATATTTTGCAGTATTGTAACCCTTATTTAACTTAAGTTTGAGTAGTATTTATAGATAGCATAAAAAAACCTTAATTTTTCACTTTCCTTGCTGGCAAAGGTACATTTATTTAGACTGTCCATTTAAAGTAGTGTTTAACATAACATTACTGTGAAAAACATTACATTACATATTCCCAAGCAAATGAGCTGCAACTTCTTTACTGTATTTTACAATTTAGTACAACAATTTTAGGCCTTAATCTTCACATCACTGGCATTTTAAATTTGGCAATGATATGAAATTACTTTTGACTTACAGACTGATTATATTATTACTGTGAAAACACATTAATTTCTTAGGAAGTTTTGGAAGCTCTATCTTTTTTAGAGTTAATATTTAAATTATCATTACTTATTTTAATAGCCTGTAGTAAGTGAAAATAGTATTTATGCAGGTAAACAAATCACTATCGACTTTCAAGACTTTAATTTTAAATTTTGTCATCTTTGAGGTTTAAATTATTTACCTGTTGTCCACTTAAAATATATATTAACAGTTGTGAAGTGAAACAGTTTTAGGTATGATGTGTGATCCACCTACATATAAATGAAAATGGTATGCACAGACACTTTACTCCAGAAACTGTACTGGAAAATTTATTAAAGCATGTGAAATTGCATCTAAAATTGTGTTATTAGTGACTATAAGCAGCAATGCTAAATTTATTGTACTTGAAGAATGAACGTATTTAGTCACAGTTACTTTGGTTTAAATATACAAATGACTTTAGGGTTTTTTTCATGTGTTTGTAATTTGTACTGTTGTGGGGGTGTACTTGGACTGCAGGGGTTATTGTCAATGTGTGATTTGTGTTTTTATTTTATAGAATCATCTAATGTGATATACGAATTTTTATAGGTGATATTTACATAATTCTAATAACTGTATATTTGACAACCTATTATAATGTTTGCATTCAAAAAAATTGTTGATGGATATGCACAATATGAAAAAGATATATATTATAACATTGAAAATATAAAATTAGTGACACAGGAGTAAAAGTGTAGAGTGTATGTATGCATTCAAAGTTGTTATTAGCTTAAAACAGACTATTGTGACTCTAAGATGTCTTATGGTAACCCCAAAGCAAAAGCCTATAGTTGCAAACAAAGCATAAAAAGTAAAAAGAAAAGAATTAAAGCAATAGAAAAAAATCAATGATTTAATTTTATAATTTTATTTTTCTTATTTTTAGAGATGAGATTCTCTCTGTGTTGCCCCGTCTAATTTCTAACTCCTCGTCTCAAGTAATCCTCCTGCCCCAGCCTCCCAAAATGTTGGGATTATAGACATGAGCTGCCACACCTGGCTGCTGCTGTTGCTGCTGCTACTGCTACTGCTTCTTGTTTATTTATTTATTTTATTTTATTTTTATTTTTATTATTATTATACTTTAAGTTCTAGGGTACATGTGCATAACGTGCAGGTTTATTACATATGTATACTTGTGCCATGTTGGTGTGCCGCACCCATCAACTCGTCATTTACATCAGGTATAACTCCCAATGCAATCCCTCCCCCCTCCCCCCTCCCCATGATAGGCCCCGTGTGTGATGTTCCCCTTCCCGAGTAAGAAGCTTTATTGTGGCTGTTTTCCTCTTCAAACTGAAGTAACCAGTCATTTTATCTAGTAGTTCTATTTACATTCTCATGGTGACAATGCTCAGTAACTCCCTAGATGACAAGCTGTTAAAATCTCTGTTTTTATACAAATAGTGAAGATCACAAATAACAAAAACAGTATGAGAGAAATAAATGAAAAAAAGTTTGACAAAACAACCAGGAAACAACAAAATGGCAATAGTAAGTCCTTACCAATAATCAATAATTTTTGAACATAAATAGATTACATTCTCTAATAAAAGACATAGAATGGCTAAATGAATAAATAAAAAGACCCAACTATATCCTACCTATAAGAGGCTCACTTTATCTTTAAGATCACATAGACTGAAAGTGAAAGAATGGAAAGAGATTCTCCATGCAGACAAAATAAATATTAAGTCAAAAACTTAGCAAGAACAAAAGATCATTATGTAATGATAAAATATTCCATTTATCAAGAGGATATAGCTATTGTGAATATATAGGGATGCAACATTGGAACTTCTCAATATACAAAGCAAATATTAACAGATCTGAAGGAGGAAACAGAGAGCATATAATAATAAGGGGGAATTTTAATATCCCTCTTTCCTCAGTGCATAGATCATCCACACAGAAAATCAATAAGAAAATATTGGACTGGAACTACACTTTCAATCAAATGGACCTAGCAGATATATACAAAACATTCTATCTGAAAGGAAATAAATGCATTCTTCTCAAGCACAAACTGAACATTATCCTGAACAAATATGTTAGGCCACATATCAAGTCTTAACGCATTCAACAAGAACACTGAAATTGTATTTAGCATCTTTTCTGACCACAATGGTATGAAATAAAAATCAAAATGAAAACAGAAAAATGTAAAAATATGTGAAGATTAAGCAACATGCTCCTAAACAACCAGTGTTTCAAGGGAGAAATCAAAACATGTATTTTAATATATCTCAGAACTAATAAAAATGGAAATGAAACATACCAAAACTTATGTAATGTAGCAAAATCAGTTCTAAGAGGAAATTTTATAGCAGTAAATGCCTACATAAAGATAAAATAATAATCTCAAATAAATAGCCTAACCTGAAGACACTGGGAGAAAGAACAAATCTCAGAGTTATAAAGAAGGAAATAATAAATATTAGAGCAGAAACAGATGATATATACAAAATAAAAACAATATAAAGATTGACAAACTAAGAGCTAGTTTTTTGAAAAGTTAAATAAAATTGACAATTAGTTAGACTAACCAAGAAGAAAGAGAGAAGATTCAAACAAGTAAAGTTGTAAATAAAAGAGGAGACATTACAACTGATACCACAGAAATGCAAAGGATTATGAGACTACTATGAACAATCACATGCCAACAAACTGGACAACCTAGAAAAAGAAAAAGGATACATTTTTAGTAACACACAATTTACCAAGACCAATCTTGAAGAAATAGAAAATATGAACTAACCAATGACAGGTAAGGAGATTAAAAATATAATAAAAAACCCCCAAACCAAGAAACATCCAGAACCAAGTGGATTTTTGTGTTGAGTAGATTAACACTAATCATTCTAAAACTCTTTCAAAAATTGAAAAGAAGGGAACACGTACAAATTCATTTTATGAGGCCAGCATTACCTTCTTATCTTCTCTTTGCCAGACAAAAACAGTAAAGAAGAGAAAATTACAGGCCAATATCTCTGATGAACATAGATGCAAAAATCCTCAACAAAATTTCAGCAAACCAAATTAAACAGCACATTGAAAGGATAAAACAGCATGATCACATGGGATTTATCCTTAGGACGTAAGAATGGCTCAATCTACACAAATCAATAAATGTGATATACACCATTAACAATATGAAAGATAAAAGAACACATAATCACAATAAGTGCAGTAAAGCCATTTAGCAGAACTCAATATTCTTTCATGATAAAATATCTCAAGACATTGGGAATACAAGGAATGCACCTCAACATTGTAAACGTCATATATGACAAGTTCATAGATAGCATTGTACTCAAAGATGAGGAGTTGAAAGCTTTTCCACTAAGATGAAGAACAAGACAGAAATGTCCACTCTCACCACTTTCCACCACAATACTGATAGTCATAGAAAGAATCAATTGAGAAAAAAAAAAAAACAAACAGAAATGAAGGAATCCAAATCAGAAGAGAAAACGTAAAATTGTCTCTACAAAAGACAAAGCCTATAATGCAGATAACTTTAAAAATTCCATAAACAATCCCACAAAACTGTTAGAATTGATAAATGAATTCAATAAAGTTGAAAGATACTAAGTCCACATACAGAAATCAGTTGCATTTCTGTATATTAACAAACAACAATCTAAAATAAAACAAAAATATCATTTAAAATAGCATCAAAAATAATAAAATGCTTAAGAATAAATTTTACCAAGGGGGTCAAAAATCTATACATTGAAAAGTATAATACATTGACAAAAGAATTGAAGAAAATATAAGTAAATGGAAAGATAGCCAATGTTTAAGGATTGAAAAAGTTAACATTGTTAAAATGGCCATACTACCAGAAACGATCTAGAGATACAATGCAATTTCCATTATATTTTAACAACATTTTTCACTGAAATAGAAAGAATCCTAAAATTTGTACAGAAGCATAAAAGACTCAGACTAACCAAAACTGTCTTGAGCAAAAATAACAAAGCCGAAGACATCGTTACCTGACTTAAAAAGCACTAAATGGCTGTAATAATGAAAACGGCCTGGTGCTGGCATTAAAATAGACACATACATAAATGGAATAGAATAGAGACCCCAGAAATAAACCCAGATATTTACAGCCAATTGATTTTCTACAAAGGTGTCAAGGACACTAAATGAAGAAAGGACTGCCTCTTCAATAAATATTGATGGGGAAATTGGATATCCACACACAGAAGAATGAAATTAGACCCTTATCTCATCCCATGTACTAAAATAAATTGAATATGGCTTAAAGACTCAAATGTAAGTCCTGAACATGTAAAACTGCTAAAACAAAATTTAGGGGGAAGCTCTATTACCTTGATCTTTGTAGTGATTTTTTGGATATGACCTCAAAAGCACAGGCAACAAATGCAGAAATGACACATGGGATCATAGCAAACTAAAAAGCTTCTACACAGAAAAGAAAATCAATAAAGTGAAGAGAAACCTGTGAAATGAAGAAAATATTTTAAAACCTTCCATCTGATAAGAAGTTAATATCTAAAATATAAGAAACTCAACTCAATAGCAATTAAAAAAACCACAAATTTAAGAATGAAAAAATGATCTGAATCATTTTTTTTCCAAACAAGACATATCAATGATCAGCAGGTATATGAAAAAATGGTCAAATCTCGAATCAACCGGGAAATGCAAGACCACAATAAGCTATAACCTCACACCTGTTTGAATGGTTATCATCAGAAAGTTATACAAACATAGAGTAGAATGGTGGTTACCAGTTTCAGGGCATGGTTAAATGGGGAGGTATTGGTCAAAGGCTACAAACGTTCAGTTACAAGGTGAATAAATCCAAAGACCTAATGTACCACATCGTGACTATAGTTAATAACAATGTATTGTATCCTTGAAATTTGGTAAGACGGTAGGTAGATCTTAAGTATCCTCATCACACAAAATGGCTTACCACATGAAGTGATGGATATTTTGATTAGTTTTATTCAAATAATCACTTCATAATATGTACATATATTAAACTATCACAGTGTATGCCTTAAATATATATAATTTTCTTTATCAATTATACCTCAATAAAGTTGGGAAAATTAAATCAAGAAATTGTGTTCACTAGTAGAATAAGTCCAGGAGACTTAATGACTGTTGTGTTCCTGGAACACCATGTAGTATCTGGCATATAACATATTGTGCAGTCAGTGAATGTTCATGACCAAGATAGATAAATGGATGGATCACGAGCATAAGGTACCGTTACTGCTTTTCTTTGGCAGTGGAATATAAGGTTAAGAGGTGAGTTAATCTCTATGGTAGTGTCAAAATTCTAATGCTAGCATGTGGTCACATAGACAGTTATGAATTCATTGTCTAAGCAAGTGTGTCTTAGGTTCCAGAGAAAGCAGAGATGATTCTTAGAGTATTCTTTAAGCCTATGTCATCCTGAATAACCTATCTAGTGTTTTCTATATGACCCAAACTGCCTCATAATCGATCTCAAGATCAAGTCACTCTAGGCTTTGTATCTCAGCAAAGATATTTTTGACAGCAATGGGTCCCTTTCTACATCTTTCAAAAACTGTTTTTAAGGAAATTTGGAACAAGGCCATCTATAGTTTAGGAGTTGTCAATTACAATGTCTATAAAAAGACTATCTAAATTTTGTATTAAAAAGACTACTGAAATTTTTTGCTCATGTAGAGATCAAAATGGTCATGTTATGGAGGGTTGGGCTGTCAAGGACTTAACTACAGAGTTAGTAAGGAGCTTTGACCTGGTCCTTG
>NW_022681471.1:35461920-35481119 GCF_009764315.1 Trachypithecus francoisi | reverse complement strand
AGGTATTACCTGGTAAAGTAGTACCTGTGCTTAATACACGACCCAGCAGTTTACACTTCTATTATATACTCTAGAGAAACTATTTGAAATATGCACCAGATACACATTCATAAAGCTGTTGTAATAGCTAAAAAAACTATCAAACAAACTCCAGAGAATGAATAAATTGTAGTTGTCACATGTCTAGTCATTTTTACTGCTATAACAAAATACCTGTCTGGATTATATATAAAGAACAGATTTATTTTTTCTCACCATTCTGGAGAATTGGACATCCAGGATCAAGGTGCCCAGAAAGTTGGGTTGTCTGGTAGGAGCTGTTCTCTGCTTCCGAGATGGTGGCTTGCTGCTGCATGCTCCTGAGCAGAAGAGTGCTAGATTCTCACATGACAGAAGATGGATGGGCAAAATGAAGGAATTCCCTCAGCCAAGCCCTTTTATATGGGCATCTAATTTCATTCATGAGGGCTCCACTTTCATGACTTATTCATCTCCTAAAAACTCTGTCTCTTTATGCTGTTACACTGGCAGTTAAGCTTCAATATGAAATTTGGAGGGGACAAAACATTTAAACCATCGTATCACAGAATGGAATTCTGTACAGTAAAGAAAATGAATGAATCAGTGCCACAAGGAATCATGGAAGAATAGATAAATAATGATTCTGCCTATATATAGGCTAAGATAAAAATCTATGTATAAATTAAGAGCAACACATGCCTATGAGAAAACTAAAGAAAATCACTGGAATACGTAATTCAGGATATTAGTGTTTTTTTACGGGAGGAAGGAAAAACTATTAGGCAGCAGAATATTGGGAACTTTGAAGAAACTGATAGTATTTTATTGTATAGGATTGGTGGTGGGTTAGGTATGTCTACTTTATTTTTAAAAATATACATGTATGTGCTATATATAACATAATAATACAAAAGATATTTCTGGATGCAATGCACCAGAAAGGTCTCTTCTCATTGAAGATCTGAGGTCCACTGGGTCAAGTCAAAACCTTGCTAGAGTCATGGCCTGGCAATTTCCTTTCACCTATGCGTCTTTGAATACATGCCTAATAGTTTTGTCAGTGTGCTGAAAGCTGCCAAGCCATTGTATTATAATTTGTGGAGTGCCTGACAGGCAACCCCATTCATACTTCTCTCATGTCCTGATAGGGAAAATTATTTTACTGATATATATTTTGGTTTTTGAGGATTGTTATCCTTACAGTTTATTCAAAATGAAAACCTGCCTAAAAGAAGTACCACATAAGGCTCTGTTACCTCAGTGTGAATGAAACTATAATTTGCCTCCTTGGGAAAACAGAACTCTGAGAAGTCTGAAAACACCAGATGCCTGAGCATGGAGAAAGACGAGAAGAAATGAGAAGTGAGAGAGTACCACCAAGAAACTTTGTGAACTTCAAACAATTTGCTTTTACATAACATAACAAGAATTGAAAGATATTGCAGTGCATATTCACTGAACCAGATACTTATTAACCTTCTGGTCCTAGTGGAGGTGTAGGCTTTAGAAGGGTACCTCTATGGTGTTTACATTGTTCACCAGGAGTAATGAGATGCAGGCCTAATCTGACAAAGTAATATAGGGTCAATATCTAAAGGAAACTGGTTAGACATAATGACTGATGAGCTGGAATGAGAATGAGGGACTGAAATCATAGGGTGAGTAAAGCAAAGAGATCTCAAATTGCAGAAAACAAGCAGTGGGTGGAGACCTTAGGAAATGATGGCAACAACAAATATTAGGACTGCATTGTGCATTAGTCATCCAGAAGCCTGAAGCCTGCCACAAATACCTAAGGGATGACAGACAAGCAATATGCTTTCCTGTATCTATTTTTGCTAGTTATGGCATACCAATGTGAACATCCAGTCAAAAATCTGGTGTTATTTATTCAGTAGTAAAGTTGATTCCAAAGTTTCGGACAGAAGGCCCTGTATTCAGCTATTTCTGAAGAAGGTAAGGCTGAAACTAGTAGTTTCAGCTCTGGCACATAAGCTAACATGAAAACCATTCCCAATATAAAGGCCAAGTTTGACAAATCAAGTTTAGTTGTTTTAATTTCATGCGGCTGAGTTAAAATTGTTTGCTTGTTATGATGTCATTAGCCTTTCAACTAAATATGTACATTCATGATTGTTTGACAAAGGTATAAAGTCTTGAAAACACACTACTGAAATATTAAACCTTACTTATTTAAAATTTAAAAAGCAGTCCCTGGCACACATAGGCACTCAATAAACGTTTGTTAAATGGAGCTGAAATTAGGAAATTAGAAGAGACTGTTCAGCTTTCCGAGAGTGTATTAAATTGAGTACACCATTTCTCAAGCTGAAAGGAAGCTAAATGAAAGAAAACAGGGTTATTTGATTGCCTCACACACATAAGAACATAAAATAATATGGAATTTTTTTAGATTATTTATCCCAAATTTTGCCTGACTTAGCCAGATGAGTAAGTCGTTTGTTTTTATAAATCTGCATTATTCAGCTCCCTTAATCCTCTCTTTCCTTTTTATAATTGTTTTTAAAAGACAAAGTGTTCTAAGCCAAGTTTTGAATTTGTAAATGTAATGTGCCATCTATTTGACTGTATATCCTCACAGGAGGGAAACATAAAGTCATTGCAAATGGCTCAGGATGGAGATATGACAAGCTAAGTGGTTTCCTGATGTCCCGTCACCTACTTTTCTACCTTTTTCTGATTTAGCTAGTGAGGCCCTGGAGAGTCCACTTAAAAAAAATGAAAAAAAGTCTGCATTATTCTCAGTCATAAGATATATTTTGGTTGTCTAAGAGCTACTTTTTATTTGAATAAAACATTGACCTTAAAAAATATCATATCTAGGGTAATAAATGGGTATGCCTCAAACAAACTAGATTTTCTGAGAAGAGAGGCTGCAGTGTCCTAGAGCCATCCTAACATCAAGTGTTCAATTCAACCTCTCAAAGTGCACGTCCCCTAAATCAACTTGATTCACAAACAGATTGAAGGAGAACATGGGAAATGACTGAAAATCCAAAATAATTTAATACTTATAACCAAATGCTTTCTGTAGAAAACTGTTGCAGAAAGTATGTTCATCTTTTGACCTGAAATAATACATCTTCCCTTTGTCTCAGCCTGCAGATCAGCCATGTGCTTTCATAAGAGTGCTTTGGTATCATGTAATATCTCAATAGGTTTATCTGTAAGTAGAATATTTATGTACAGGTACACAAAACAGCACCTGCACACACATCAGAGTTCTCACACCCAAGTCATGTAACACAAATAACTCTCTTCCCTGTGATGGAAGAACAAAATATGCACACCTACAATTCATTTAATATTTCACAAAAAAATTGGAGTGCTTGCTATACTAAACATTGGATTATCATGTAACAAATTACCTGCCTTTAAGAAGTTCATACTAAAAGGGGGCATATAAATTTGATAAGTGATACTATGCATGAAATGTAAACACTTAGAAAATGTGCAGAACATTTTACAGAGTTGATGACGTATGACCTGCATTTTGTGGATATGGACAGAAGAGTTTGTTATTTATTAAAGAGGTAAAAGTGCGTTCGGGTAGAAATAATAGTATTGGCAAGAGCATGGGGTTGTAAAAATGTGTTAAGTCTTCAGAGAGTGATGAGACATTTTCCGCAGCTGGAAGATACCATAGGCGAGAAGAGGAGCAAGTAGGTGATGCTAGAAAAGTTGATAGATGAGCGGGCGGAGCAAGATGGCCGAATAGGAACAGCTCCAGTCTCCAACTCCCAGCGCGAGTAACACAGAAGACCGGTGATTTCTGCATTTTCAACTGAGGTACTGGGGTCATCTCTCTAGGGAGTGCCGGACAATCGGTGCTGGTCAGCTGCTGCAGCCTGACCAGCGTGAGCTGAAGCAGGGCGAGGCATCGCCTCACCTGGAAGCGCAAGGGGGAAGGAAATCCGTTTTCCTAGCCAGGGGAACTGAGACACATAACACCTGGAAAATCGCGTAACTCCCACCCCAATACTGCGCTTTAAGGAAACAGGCACACCAGGAGAATATATCCCACACCTGGCCGGGAGGGTCCCACGCCCACGGAGCCTCCCTCACTGCTAACACAGCCTCTGCGGCGATCTATCCGCAAGGCAGCAGCGAGGCTGGGGGGGGGCGCCCGCCATTGCTGAGGCTTAAGTAGGTAAACAAAGCCGCTGGGAAGCTCGAACTGGGTGGAGCTCACAGCAGCTCAAGGAAACCTGCCTGTCTCTGTAGACTCCACCTCTGGGGACAGCCCACAGCTGAGGTCCATAGGGAAAGCAGCGGGGGCGGTGCAGAGGCGAACGACTCTGTCTGACAGCTTTGGGGAGAGCCGTGGATCTCCAACGCGGAGGTTGAGATCCGAACGGACAGACTGCCTGCTCAGGTGGGTCCCTGACCCCTGAGTAGCCTAGCTGGGAGACATCCCCCACTAGGGGCAGTCTGACACCCCACACCTCACAGGGTGGAGTCATCCCTGAGAGGAAACTTCCAAAGAAGAATCAGACAGGTACACTCGCTGCTCAGCAATATTCTATCTTTGGCAACCTCTGCTGCTGATACCCAGGCAAACAGGGTCTGGAGTGGACCTCAAGCAATCCAACAGACCAACAGACAGTCCTTCTGACTGTCAGACGGAAAACTATCAAACAGGAAGGACACCTATACCAAAACCCCATCAGTACGTCACCATCATCAAAGACCAGAGACAGATAAAACCACAAAGATGGGGAAAAAGCAGGGCAGAAAAGCTGGAAATTCAAAAAATAAGAGCGCATCTCCCCCTGCAAAGGAGCGCAGCCCATCGCCAGCAACGGATCAAAGCTGGTCAGAATGAACTGCTTTGAGAGAGAAGAGGCTTCAGTCCATCAAACTTCTCAGAGCTAAGGAGGAATTACGTACCCAGCGCAAAGAAACTAAAAATCTTGAAAAAAAAGTGGAAGAATTGACAGCTAGACTAATTAATGCAGAGAAGATCATAAACGAAATGACAGAGATGAAAACCATGACACGAGAAATACGTGACAAATGCACAAGCTTCAGTAACCGACTCGATCAACTGGAAGAAAGAGTATCAGCGATTGAGGATCAAATGAATGAAATGAAGCGAGAAGAGAAAACCAAAAGAAAAAAGAAGAAAAAGAAATGAACAAAGCCTGCAAGAAGTATGGGATTATGTAAAAAGACCAAATCTACGTCTGATTGGGGTGCCTGAAAGTGAGGGGGAAAATGGAACCAAGTTGGAAAACACTCTTCAGGATATCATCCAGGAGAACTTCCCCAACCTAGTAGGGCAGGCCAACATTCAAATTCAGGAAATACAGAGAACGCCACAAAGATACTCCTCCAGAAGAGCAACTCCAAGACACATAATTGCCAGATTCACCAAAGTTGAAATGAAGGAAAAAATCTTAAGGGCAGCCAGAGAGAAAGGTCGGGTTACCCACAAAGGGAAGCCCATCAGACTAACAGCAGATCTCTCGGCAGAAACTCTACAAGCCAGAAGAGAGTGGGGGCCAATATTCAACGTTCTTAAAGAAAAGAATTTTCAACCCAGAATTTCATATCCAGCCAAACTAAGCTTCATCAGTGAAGGAGAAATAAAATCCTTTACAGATAAGCAAATGCTTAGAGATTTTGTCACCACCAGGCCTGCCTTACAAGAGACCCTGAAGGAAGCCCTAAACATGGAAAGGAACAACCGGTACCAGCCATTGCAAAAACATGCCAAAATGTAAAGACCATCGAGGCTAGGAAGAAACTGCATCAACTAATGAGCAAAATAACCAGTTAATATCATAATGACAGGATCAAGTTCACACATAACAATATTAACCTTAAATGTAAATGGACTAAATGCTCCAATTAAAAGACACAGACTGGCAAACTGGATAAAGAGTCAAGACCCATCAGTCTGCTGTATTCAGGAGACCCATCTCACATGCAGAGACATACATAGGCTCAAAATAAAGGGATGGAGAAAGATCTACCAAGCAAATGGAGAACAAAAAAAAGCAGGGGTTGCAATCCTAGTCTCTGATAAAACAGACTTTAAACCATCAAAGATCAAAAGAGACAAAGAAGGCCATTACATAATGGTAAAGGGATCAATTCAACAGGAAGAGCTAACTCTCCTAAAATATATGCACCCAATACAGGAGCACCCAGATTCATAAAGCAAGTCCTTAGAGACCTACAAAGAGACTTAGACTCCCATACAATAATAATGGGAGATTTCAACACTCCACTGTCAACATTAGACAGATCAACGAGACAGAAAGTTAACAAGGATATCCAGGAATTGAACTCATCTCTGCACCAAGCGGACCTAATAGACATCTATAGAACTCTCCACCCCAAATCAACAGAATATACATTCTTCTCAGCACCACATCGCACTTATTCCAAAATTGACCACATAATTGGAAGTAAAGCACTCCTCAGCAAATGTACAAGAACAGAAATTATAACAAACTGTCTCTCAGACCACAGTGCAATCAAACTAGAACTCAGGACTAAGAAACTCAATCAAAACCGCTCAACTACATGGAAACTGAATACCTGCTCCTGAATGACTACTGGGTACATAACGAAATGAAAGCAGAAATAAAGATGTTCTTTGAAACCAATGAGAACAAAGATACAACATACCAGAATCTCTGGGACACATTTAAAGCAGTGTGTAGAGGGAAATTTATAGCACTAAATGCCCACAAGAGAAAGCAGGAAAGATCTAAAATTGACACTTTAACATCACAATTAAAAGAACTAGAGAGGCAAGAGCAAACACATTCAAAAGCTAGCAGAAGGCAAGAAATAACTAAGATCAGAGCAGAACTGAAGGAGATAGAGTCACAAAAAACCCTCCAAAAAATCAATGAATCCAGGAGTTGGTTTTTTGAAAAGATCAACAAAATTGACAGACCGCTAGCAAGACTAATAAAGAAGAAAAGAGAGAGGAATCAAATAGACGCAATAAAAAATGATAAAGGGGATATCACCACCGACCCCACAGAAATACAAACAACCATCAGAGAATACTATAAATGCCTCTACGCAAATCGACTAGAAAATCTAGAAGAAATGGATAATTTCCTGGACACTTACACTCTCCCAAGACTGAACCAGGAAGAAGTTGAATCCCTGAATAGACCAATAACAGGCTCTGAAATTGAGGCAACAATTAATAGCCTACCCACGAAAAAAAGTCCAGGACCAGATGGATTCACAGCTGAATTCTACCAGAGGTACAAGGAGGAGCTGGTACCATTCCTTCTGAAACTATTCCAATCAATAGAAAAAGAGGGAATCCTCCCTAACTCATTTTATGAGGCCAACATCATCCTGATACCAAAGCCTGGCAGAGACACAACAAAAAAAGAGAATTTTAGACCAATATCCCTGATGAACATCGATGCAAAAATTCTCAATAAAATACTGGCAACCGGATTCAGCAGCACATCAAAAAGCTTATCCACCATGATCAAGTGGGCTTCATCCCTGGGATGCAAGGCTGGTTCAACATTCGCAAATCAATAAACGTAATCCAGCATATAAACAGAACCAAAGACAAGAACCACATGATTATCTCAATAGATGCAGAAAAGGCTTTTGACAAAATTCAACAGCCCTTTATGCTAAAAACGCTCAATAAATTCGGTATTGATGGAACGTACCTCAAAATAATAAGAGCTATTTACGACAAACCCACAGCTAATATCATACTGAATGGGCAAAAACTGGAAAAATTCCCTTTGAAAACTGGCACAAGACAGGGATGCCCTCTCTCACCACTCCTATTCAACATAGTGTTGGAAGTTCTGGCTAGGGCAATCAGGCAAGAGAAAGAAATCAAGGGTATCCAGTTAGGAAAAGAAGAAGTCAAATTGTCCCTGTTTGCAGATGACATGATTGTATATTTAGAAAAACCCATCGTCTCAGCCCAAAATCTCCTTAAGCTGATAAGCAACTTCAGCAAAGTCTCAGGATACAAAATTAATGTGCAAAAATCACAAGCATTCTTATACACCAGTAACAGACAAGCAGAGAGCCAAGTCAGGAATGAACTTCCATTCACAATTGCTTCAAAGAGAATAAAATACCTAGGAATCCAGCTTACAAGGGATGTAAAGGACCTCTTCAAGGAGAACTACAAACCACTGCTCAGTGAAATCAAAGAGGACACAAACAAATGGAAGAACATACCATGCTCATGGATAGGAAGAATCAATATCGTGAAAATGGCCATACTGCCCAAGGTGATTTATAGATTCAATGCCATCCCCATCAAGCTACCAATGAGTTTCTTCACAGAATTGAAAAAACTGCTTTAAAGTTCATATGGAACCAAAAAAGAGCCCGCATTGCCAAGACAATCCTAAGTCAAAAGGACAAAGCTGGAGGCGTCACGCTACCTGACTTCAAACTATACTACAAGGCTACAGTAACCAAAACAGCATGGTACTGGTACCACAACAGAGAAATAGACCAGTGGAACAGAACAGAGTCCTCAGAAATAATACCACACATCTACAGCCATCTGATCTTTGACAAACCTGACAAAAACAAGAAATGGGGAAAGGATTCCCTATTTAATAAATGGTGCTGGGAAAATTGGCTAGCCACAAGTAGAAAGCTGAAACTGGATCCTTTCCTTACCCCTTATACGAAAATTAATTCAAGATGGATTAGAGACTTAAATGTTAGACCTAATACCATAAAAACCCTAGAAGAAAATCTAGGTAGTACCATTCAGGACATAGGCATGGGCAAGGACTTCATGTCTAAAACACCAAAAGCAACGGCAGCAAAAGCCAAAATTGACAAATGGGATCTCATTAAACTAAAGAGCTTTTGCACAGCAAAAAAAACTACCATCAGAGTGAACAGGCAACCTACAGAATGGGAGAAAATTTTTGCAACCTACTCATCTGACAAAGGGCTAATATCCAGAATCTACAAAGAACTCAAACAAATATACAAGAAAAAAACAAACAACCCCATCAAAAAGTGGGGAAAGGATATGAACAGACATTTCTCAAAAGAAGACATCCATACAGCCAACAGACACATGAAAAAATGCTCGTCATCACTCGCCATCAGAGAAATGCAAATCAAAACCACAATGAGATACCATCTCACACCAGTTAGAATGGCAATCATTAAGAAGTCAGGAAACAATAGATGTTGGAGAGGATGTGGAGAAATAGGAACACTTTTACACTGTTGGTGGGATTGTAAACTAGTTCAACCATTATGGAAAACAGTATGGCGATTCCTCAAGGATCTAGAACTAGATGTACCATATGACCCAGCCATCCCACTACTGGGTATATACCCAAAGGATTATAAATTACTCTACTACAAAGACACATGCACACGTATGTTTATTGCGGCACTATTCACAATAGCAAAGACTTGGAATCAACCCAAATGTCCATCTGTGACAGACTGGATTAAGAAAATGTGGCACATATACACCATGGAATACTATGCAGCCATCAAAAAGGATGAGTTTGCGTCCTTTGTAGGGACATGGATGCAGCTGGAAACCATCATTCTTAGCAAACTATCACAAGAAGAGAAAACCAAACACCGCATGTTCTCACTCATAGGTGGGAACTGAACAATGAGATCACTTGGACTCGGGAAGGGGAACATCACACACGGGCCTATCATGGGGAGGGGGGAGGAGGGAGGGATTGCATTGGGAGTTATACATGATATAAACGTTATGCACATGTACCCTAGAACTTAAAGTATAATAAAAAATAAAAAAATAAAAAAAAATAAAAAAAAAAAAAAAAAAAAGAAAAGTTGATAGATAAGGATTGTAAAGGTTGGATATGTAGCTAAGAAGTTAGACTTCATAAAGTATGTAATTAGGAACCAAAACAAAAAAAGGTTCATAAACTTGATTTTAATGTTATAAGGGTTTCCCTCTACTAAATGACGTTGGTTTCACTGCCTAGAAGCCTCAAATGGGGCTGAATTTGGAGCCAATTGACAACTCAGATACGATGGAAGTGCCTTCATGTCAAGTCTCTAAGTGCTTTAGAGACTTCAAAATCTAAACTACGAGACACAGAACTTTTAAATTTGTTATAATTATATTTCTGGCTTTATTCCTACACACGGTAGCACTTGTGGCATAAGACCAATAGTAATTCAGAAAACCGTGTTAAATAGAGTATGGATCTGATTGTGTGACTGAAGCCCTCAGTTCCTCTCTCTCCAAAACACACATGTCCTGACACAATGTGGCCTGAATTAAGCACAAAAGAGATCATAAGATTAATATATCTTCTTACAATTCATATATTAGCCCATTTTGATTTTTTTTTTTTTTAGACGGAGTTTGCTCTGTCGCCCAGGCTGGAGCGCAGTGGCCAGATCTCCGCTCACTGCAAGCTCTGCCTCCGGGTTTACGCCATTCTCTGCCTCAGCCTCCAGAGTAGCTGGGACTACAGGTGCCCGCCACCTCGCCCGGCTAGTTTTTTTTGTTTTTTAGTAGAGACGGGGTTCACCGTGTTAGCCAGGATGGTCTTGATCTCCTGACCTCATGATCCGCCTGTTCGGCCTCCCAAAGTGCTGGGATTACAGGCTTGAGCCACCGCGCCCGGCCTATTTGACACTCCTGAGAAAACAGAAACAAAGCTAGAGGCATCATTACTATCTGACTGTAAAATATACCACATAGATAAGACCTCAAAAACAGGCAATGAAAGCAAAAATGGGAATAATTTAAGACTAAAAAGTTCATGTACAGCAAGATAAACAGAGTGAAGGGAAAACCTGCAGAATGGGAGAAAATTCACAAACTGGTCCCATGACAAGGGATTAATAGCCAGAATACATAAAAACTCAACAGGAAGAGCCAAATATTTTGGTTTAAAAATGGAAAAATGAACAGAAGAGACATCTTGCAAAAGAAGGCATACAATGGCCAACACGCATGTGAAAAAAAAAATGCTCCAGTAATTATCAGGCAAACACAAATAAAAACCACAGCATATCATCTCTCCCCTCTTCAAACGCTTATTATTCAAAAAGATAAAAATAACAAATTATGGCAAGGATGCAGAGAAAGGGGAATTCTTAGTGGGAATGTAAATTAGTACAATCATTATTGAAAACTGTAGAAATTCCTTTAAAAACTAAAAATAGAACTACCGTATGATCCAGCAGTCCCCCAATGGGTATACATTCATCAATGAGTTGATAATTTTCAATTTTTATTTCTTGAAGAAGATGCAAACGGTTCTCCATAGTGGTTATAATAATTTACTTTACCATCAACAGTATACAAAAGTTCGATTTTCTCCACATCCTCACCAGTAATTGTTATTGCCTGTCTTTTGCATATAAGCCATTTTAACTGGGGTGAGATATCTCATTGTAGTTCTGATTTGCATTTTTCTGATGATTAATGATGTCAGACACCTTTCATATGCCTATTTCCCATTATGTGTCTATTTTTGAGAAATGTCTATTCAAATATTTTGCCCACTTTTTAACTGGATGATTAGATATTTTTCCTGCAGAATTGTTTGAGCTCCGTACATATTCTGGTTATGAATCCCTTGTCAGAGTGGTAGTTTGCAGATATTTTCTACCATCCTGTGGATTATCACTTTGTTGACTGTATCCTTAGCTGTGCAGAAGCTTTTTAACTTCACGTGAATCCCATTTGTTCATGTTTGCTTTGGTTGCCTGTGCTTGTGGGGTATTGCTCAAAAAATCTTTGCCCAGACGAATGCCCTGGAGATTTTCCCCATTGTCTTCTTGTAGTGGTTCATAGGCTGAGGTCTTAGATTTAAGTACTTAATCCATTTTCATTTGATTTTTATGTACGGATATAAACAGTGGTCTAGTTTCATTCTTCTGCATATGGATATCAAGTTTTTTCCAACACTATTTATAAAAGAGACTGTCTTTTTTCCCAGTGTGTATTCTTGGCACCTTTGTCAAAAATGAGTTCGCTGTAACTGTGTTGATTTGTTTCTGGGTTTTCTATTTTTTCTTTTGTCTATAAGTCTGTTTTTCTGTCAGTATTATGTTGCTTTGCTTACTATAGCTGTATACTATAATTTGAAGTCAGGTAATGTGATTTCTTAAGTTCTGTTCATTTTGCTTATGGTAGCTTTAGCTTTTCTGGGTCTTCTATAGTTCCATATAAGTTTTAGGATTTTTTTTTTCTATTTCCATTTTGTTTCTATTTATATTTCAAGAATTTTATTGGTATTTTAACAGGGGCTTCACTGAATATGTAGATTGCTTTGGGAGTATGGACATTTTAACAATATTGATTCTTCCAGCCCATGGAAATTTTTCCATTTTTTGGAGTCTTCTTCAATTTCCTTCATTAGTGTTTTATAGTTTTCTTTAAAGAGATCTTTTTTCCTTGTTTTGGTAATTCTTAAGTATTTTATTTTATGCATGGCTACTGTAAATAAGATTACTTTTATCAATTTTTTTCACATTGTTCACTGTTGGCATATAGAAATGCTGCTGATTTTTGTATGTTGATTTTGTGTCCTGCAACTTCACTGAATTTTTTTTATCAGTTGTAATATCTTTCTTGTGGAGTCTTTAGGTTTTTCTAAATGTAAGAACCACCAATGAACAAAGATAATTTAATTTGATTTATTCCTTTCAAATTTAGATGTCCTTTATGTCTTTTTCTTGTCTGATTGCTCTAGCTAGGACTTCCAGTACTCTGTTAAATAACAGTAGTGACATCCTCTCATGTTCCATATCTTAGACAAAAGGCTTTTAGCTTTTCCCCATCCAGTATGATACTAGTTGTGGGTCTGTCGTATATAACTTACTATGTTGAGTTATGTTACTTCTGTACCCAGATTTTTGAGGATTTTTATCATGAAAGAATTTTGAATTTTATCGAATGCTTTTTCAGTATCAACTGAAATTAACATATGGTTTTTATTCTTTATTCTGTTGATGTGATTTATCACATGGAGTTATTTGTGTATGCCAAACCATCCTTGCATCCCAGAGATAACTCAAACTTGGTCATGATGAATGATCTTTCTGATGTATTGTTGAATTCCATTTACTAGTATTTTGTGGAGAATTTTTGCATCAATATTCACCTGAAATATTGACCTGCAGGGTTTTTTTTTATGTGTTTTGTCTGGTTTTGGTATCAGAGTAATACTGTCTATGTAGAAGGAGTTTGGGGATATTCCCTCCTCCTGTATTTTTTTGAATAGTTTGAGTAGGATTGGTATAATGTTTTCTTTTCTTTTTTTTTTTTTTTTTTTTTGATGTTTAATATAATTCAGCAGGAAAGCCACTAGGTCCTGAGCTTTTCTCTACTGGAAAACTTTTAATTATGGCTTTGATATCATTACTTGTTATTGTTCTGTTCAGGTTTTGAGTATCTTCCTTGTTTATTAATGGTAGGTTGTATGTATCTAGGAATTCATTCATTTCTTCTAGATTTTTCTATTTATTGGCATATAGTTGCTTATTTTAGCCTTTAATGATCCCTTGTATTTCTTCAGTGTCATTTATAATGTCTTCTTTTTCATTTCTGATTGTAATTATTTGGATCTTCTCTTATTTTTTTCTTAGCCTGGCTAATAATTTATCAACTTTGTTTAACTTTCACAAAACCAACACTTGTTTCATTGATCTTTTTATTACTTTTGTCATTATAATTTCATTTATTAATACTCTAATCTCTTTCTTTTTCTTCTGGTACCTTGGGGTTTGGTTTGCTCTTGATTTTCCATTTTTTAAGATGCACCATTAGATTATTCATTTTATGTTGTTTCTCTTTTCTTGGTGGCACTTATAGCTATAAAATTTCCTCTTAGTACTGCTTCTGCTGTATTCTATAGGTTTTGGTATGTTGTGTGTTTATTATCAGTTTTTTCAGGAAACTTTCCAATTAATTTCTTTATTTATTGACCCACTGGCCATTCAGGAGCATATTGTTTAGTTTCCATGTATTTTTATAGTTTCAAAAGTTTCTCTTGTTATTAGTTTATAGTTTTATCCCATTGTATTCAGAGAAGATGCTTGATGTTATTTCAATTTTTTCAATGTTTTAAGATTTGTTTTGTGACCTAACATGATCTATCCTTCAGTACAATTCTTGTGCTAAGGAAAAGAAAATGTGTATTCTGCAGCTCTTGGATACAATGTTCTGTATATATCTTAGATCCATTTAGTCTTTAGTGCAAAATTAAGTCCAGTGTTTCTTCATTGATTTTCTCTCTGGAAGATTTATCCAGTGCTGAAAATGGGGTGTTGAAGTCTTCAGCTATTATTGTATTGGGGCCTATCTTTCTCTTTAGCTCTAATATCTCTAATAGCTCTAATATCTGGGTGCTCCAGTGTTGGGTGCATATATATTTAACATTGTTTTAATCTTCTTAGTGAATGTACACCTTTATCATTACATAATCACTCCCTTTGTCTATTCTTACAATATTTATCTTGAAATCTATTTGTTCTGATATGAGTATAGGGTGTCCTGCTTTTTTTTTTTTTTTTTAATACTTTAAGATCCAGGGTACATGTGCACAATGTGCAGGTTTGTTACATACATATACTTGTGCCATGTTGGTGTGCTGCACCCATCAACTCGTCAGCACCCATAAACTCGTCATTTACAACAGGTATAATTCCCAATGCAATCCCTCTCCCCTCCCCCCTCCCCATAATAGGCCCCGGTGTGTGACGTTCCCCTTCACAAGTCGAAGTGATCTCATTGTTCAGTTCCCACCTATGAGTGAGAACTTGCAGTGTTTGGTTTTCTGTTCTTGCGATAGTTTGTTGAGAATGATGGTTTCCAGCTGCATCCATGTCCCTACAAAGGACACAAACTCATCCTTTTTTATAGCTGCATAGTATTCCATGGTGTATATGTGCCACACTTTCTTTTTTTTTTAATTTTATAACTTTATTTGATGTATTTGATGATCAGCGATTAGTTCTCATCCACATTGACTGTCTGTAGATTTTTGAAAGTGGTAACAGGTACATAGGTAACCAAAGTATAGAGCTTATTTGGTGAATCTTCATCCTCATTACGTTTTCTGGACAGCCGCACACGGATTCGGTATGGGACATTCCTTATTCCTTTGGCCCAGACAGCTTTGTTGAGCCTGGTATCAATGAGCACATCTGGAGTTCCCATCTCCTTCATGGCAAATTTCCGAATCTCTTTGAGTGCCCGAGGGGCACGCTTCTTGAAGCCCACTCCATGGATGCGCTTGTGAATGTTGATGGTGTATTCGCGGGTCACCACCTCGTTGATGGCAGAACGGCCCTTTTTCTTCTTGCCACCCTTCTTTGCGGGAGCCATTCTGCCGGGTCCAAGTTAGAAAGGAAGAGTGCGAGGTATTGTGGGAGAAGGAAAGCCGCAGTTGCAAGTACCTGCCACATTTTCTTAATCCAGTCTGTCACTGATGGACATTTGGGTTGATTCCAAGTCTTTGCTATTGTGAATAGTGCCGCAATGAACATACAAGTGCATGTGTCTTTATAGCAGCATGATTTATAATCCCTTGGGTATATCCCCAGTAATGGGATGGCTGGGTCATATGGTACTTCTAGTTCTAGATCCTTGAGGAATTGCCATACTGTTTTCCATAATGGTTGAACTAGTTTACAATCCCAATAACAGTGTAAAAGTGTTCCTATTTCTCCACATCCTCTCCAACACCTGTTGTTTCCTGACTTTTTAATGATTGCCATTCTAAGTGGTGTGAGATGGTATCTCATTGTGGTTTTGATTTGCATTTCTCTGATGGCCAGTGATGACGAACATTTTTTCATGTATCTGTTGGCTGTATGCATGTCTTCATTTGAGAAATGTCTGTTCATATCCTTTGCCCACTTTTTGATGGGGTTGTTTGTTTTTTTCTTCTAAATTTCTTTGAGTTCTTTGTAGGTTCTGGATATTAGCCGTTTGTCAGATGAGTACATTCCAAAAATTTTCTCCCATTCTGTAGGTTGTCTGTTCACTCTGATGGTAATTTCTTTTGCTGTGCAGAAGCTCTTTAGGTTAAATAGATCCCATTTGTCTATTTTGGCTTTTGTTGCCATTGCTTTTGGTGTTTTAGACATGAAGTCCTTGCCCATGTCTATGTCCTGAATGGTATTACCTAGGTTTTCTTCTAGGGTTTATATGGTATTAGGTCTAACATTTAAGTCTCTAATCCATCTTGAATTAATTTTAGTATAAGGAGTAAGGAAAAGATCCAGTTTCAGCTTTCTACTTATGACCCGCCAATTTCCCCAGCACCATTTATTAAATAGGGAATCCTTTCCCATTTCTTGTTTCTCTCAGGTTTGTCAAAGATCAGATGGCTGTAAAGGTGTGGTATTTTCTGAGGGCTCAGTGTTCTGTTCCATTGGTCTATATCTCTGTTTTGGTACCAGTACCATCCTGTTTTGGTTACTGTAGCCTTGTAGTATAGTTTGAAGTCAGGTAGCGTGATGCCTCCAGCTTTGTTCTTTTTGCTTAGCATTGTCTTGGCAATGCAGGGTCTTTTTTGGTTCCATATGAACTTTAAAGCATTTTTTCCCAATTCTGTGAAGAAACTCATTGGTAGCTTAATGGGGATGGCATTGAATCTATAAATTACCTTGGGCAGTGTGGCCATTTTCATGATATTGATTCTTCCTATCCATGAGCATGGTATGTTCTTCCATTTGGTTGTGTCCTCTTTGATTTCACTGAGCAGTGGTTTGTAATTCTCCTTGAAGAGATCCTTGACATCCCTTGTAAGTTGGATTCCTAGGTATTTTATTCTCTTTGAAGCAATTGTGAATGGAAGTTCATTCCTGATTTGGCTCTCTGCTTGGTGTTACTGGTGTATAAGAATGCTTGTGATTTTTGCACATTAATTTTGTATCCTGAGACTTTGCTGAAGTGCTTATCAGCTTAAGGAGATTTTGGGCTGAGACAATGGGGTTTTCTAAATATACAATCATGTCATCTGCAAACAGGGACAATTTGACTTCTTCTTTTCCTAACTGAATACCTTGATTTCTTTCTCTTGCCTGATTGCCCTAGTCAGAACTTCCAACACTATGTTGAATAGGAGTGGTGAGAGAGGGCATCCCTGTCTTGTGCTTGTTTACAAAGGGAATGCTTCCAGTTTTTCCCCATTCAGTATGACATTGGCTGTGGGTTTGTCATAAATCGCTCTATTATTTTCAGATACGTTCCATCAATACCGAATTTATTGAGCGTTTTAGCATGAAGGGCTGTTGAATTTTGTCAAAGGCCTTTTCTGCGTCTGTTGAGATAATCATCTGGTTTTTGTCTTGCTTCTGTTATATGCTGGATATGTTTATTGATTGTGTGGTTGAACCAGCCTTGCATCCCAGGGATGAAGCCCACTTGATCATGTAGATGAGCCTTTTGATGTGCTGCTGGATCCGGTTTGCCAATTTTATTGAGGATTTCTGCATCGATGTTCATCAGGGATATTGGTCTAAAATTCTCTTTTTTGTTGTGTCTCTGCCAGGCTTTGGTATCAGGATGATGTTGGCCTCATAAAATGAGTTAGGGAGGATTCCCTCTTTTTCTATTGATTGGAATAGTTTCAGAAGGAATGGACCAGCTCCTCCTTGTACCTCTGGTAGAATTCAGCTGTGAATCCATCTGGTCCTGGACTTTTTTGGTTGGTAGGCTCTAATTATTGCCTCAATTTCAGAGCCTGCTATTCGTCTATTCAGGGATTCAACTTCTTCTGGTTTAGTCTTGGGAGAGTGTAAGTGTCCAGGAAATTATCCATTCTTCTAGGTTTTCTAGTTTATTCATAGAGGTGTTTATAGTATTCTCTGATGGTTGTTTGTATTTCTGTGGGGTCAGTGGTGATATCCCTTTTTCATTTTTATTGCATCTATTAACTCTCTCTTTTCTTCATTAGTCTTGCTAGCGGTCTCTCAGTTTTGTTGATCTTTTAAAAAAACCAGCTCCTGGATTCATTGATTTTTGGAGAGTTTTTTTGTGTCTCTATCTCCTTCAGTTCTGCTCTGATCTTAGTTATTTCTTGCCTTCTGCTAGCTTTGAATGTGTTTGCTTTGCCTCTAGTTCTGTTAATTGTGATTGTGTTAGAGTGTCCATTTAGATCTTTCCTGCTTTCTCTTGTGGGCATTTAGTGCTATAAATTTCCTCTACACACTGCTTTAAATGTGTCCCAGAGATTCTGGTATGTTGTATCTTTGTTCTCATTGGTTTCAAAGAACATCTTTATTTCTGCCTTCATTTCGTATGTACCCAGTAGTCATTCAGGAGCAGGTTGTTCAGTCCATGTAGTTGATGGCTTTCAGTGAATTTCTTAGTCCTGAGTTTAGTTTGATTGCACTGTGGTCTGAGAGACAGTTTGTTATAATTTCTGTTCTTTTACATTTGCTGAGGAGTGCTTTACTTCCAACTATGTGGTCAGTTTTGGAATAAGTGCGATGTGGTGCTGAGAAGAAGGTATATTCTGTTGATTTGGGGTGGAGAGTTCTGTAGATGTCTATTAGGTCTGCTTGGTGCAGAGTTGAGTTCAATTCCTGGATATCCTTGTTAACTTTCTGTCTCGATCTGTCTAATGTTGACAGTGGAGAAATGCAATTGGCATACTGAATAATTCATCCGAGTTATTTAATAGCAGAATTAATCAAGTAGAAGAAAGAATCAGGGAGCTTGAAGACAGTGGGGTGTTCAAGTCTCCCATTATTATTGTATGGGAGTCTAAGTCTCTTTGTAACTCTAAGGACTTGCTTTATGAGTCTGGGTGCTCCTGTATTGCGTGCATATATATTTAGGATAGTTAGCTCTTCCTGTTGAATTGATCCCTTTACCATTATGTAATGGCCTTCTTTGTCTCTTTTGATCTTTGATGGTTTAAGTCTATTTTATCAGAGACTAAATTGCAACCCTGCTTTTTTGTTCTCCATTTCACTCTGAAGATTCTTATATTAACTATTTAGATATGTTACTCTCTGAAAAGCAACAATTATATATCTTTGGCATTGATTATGTAGTTGTTCACCTAAAACAATATTATGGGGCTTCACCTATGTGAATAAGTTGCACTGATTGCCAAGTTCCAAGTTACTGTACTATCTGTTACTTGAGTCAGGCAACCGTAATTGTGGTGCAGCATTATTTCCACCATAAAATTAGAGAATAT